>NW_024884933.1:3301014-3578534 GCF_019232065.1 Centrocercus urophasianus | reverse complement strand
TTTACAGAATGGTTACAAAGATGAAAGCTGCTGCCTTAAAAAAAGATTGATTTTTCTTTCACTGGAAGTGATGCAGGAGGAGTTTATGATCCTTTTGTCCCAGATGTGATCTTTTTCAGGTCTGGTTATAGAATCGACAGGGTCAAAGTACCTATTCTTAGCCTAGGAAGAAGGTTGTTTCTGCAGCGAGTCGGTCGGTCGGCTACTGGGAATGTGATGGAGCTGTGCTGCTGTTTACAAAGCAAGTGGCACTGTGAGAGGCACCTGACTGGCTTTGGAGCAGTCTTCCCTGGCCAACCGGCTGCTGGTGCGCCTGTCCCCTCCCCACTCATCAGCATGCCTGGCCCCCAGCCCTGGTGTGGCTCTCAGGGGTTCTGATGATGGATGCGCAAAGCTGCAATTTATTCTTCTCCCCTTAGTTCTATTGAGGACAAGGCATGAACTTCAGCAGCGTATTCCTCTGGGGGGCATTGTGTTGTTGCAGTACATCAGCAGCGAGCTTTCACAGCCCCTGTCCTGCTTTAGAGGTTACTGAATTGCACTGTGATGTGATTGGAGTTTGTTTGTAAACTCATGTTAGATGTTTCAGAGATGTGGTTTTGTGTTCCAGGAACTGGCTCGCTGAGATGTGCTGTGTTTGTGTGGAGTCAGATCCCTGCAGCTGGATACTGGATGTGGAAAATATGCTCTGCTTGCTGCTCTTCTCTCTCTCTGCCCCTCTATGTTTCCTTCCCTCAGAAAAAGTGACTGAAGTCTGCAAAGGCTGCTTGTCTCTTCTAATCTGTCCTGAGGGTTAATTAAAAAGTCATGGAAGTAGCCAAATTAAAAATCTGTCAACAGTGAGCCAGTCAGGATGTGGTGTATGCCGAGCTTTGTGAATGAGTGCAGACCACTGACAACCAATCTTCCAAGTTAGTGTTCTTGCAGAATGTAGGATGTGAAAGAGAGTATGCTCTGTGGCTCTGTGATGTTCATGTTTCAGTCACATCTCATGGCTGATGCTCCTGAATTGATGGAAGTGGTGTTTGAAGGCCAGCTGAGGTTGGCAAGCTCTGATACACCCATATGAGCTGTGCGTACAGTTTTGGGATGAAGCCCCCCCAAAAATATATGTATTTATTATAATTTATGTATATATACACACACAATACATACACTGATTCAGTCTGGAGTCAGAGCTTATGTTGACAGGAGGAGAAAGGATTAGCTGGTGTTGGCAAGGGCTATCAATGAGCCCTCAGCAGGGCTATGCAGAAGTGCTCTGTTGATGCAGCTTATTTTGCTGTCATGTGGAGAGAAGCTTCTGCTTGTATTAACTGGTAGAGTTATGGCAGCATTATAGCAGCACCTATATTAGACTCGCATGGATTATACTAAAAAGCTCTTGACCAAAGGCTGATACACAAGGCTGGCTGTGAAACTTGCTGCTCTAGGCCTCCATGTTTGCAGGCATGTGACAGGAGTTAGCAAACTAAGCTGCTGGTGCAAGATACAAGTAAGACACCAGTTGCTTTCAGGCAGAGATGTCTAATGCCTGCAGAATGCCAGTGAGTAAATGTCTGAGAACCAAGGTTGCCAAACTGCAGTCACCACTGCTTTGCTGGTGGTCACCGTAGGATGATGGGTTGATGTCAGGGTGCTGATTCACTTCCAATTACTACACAGCTCTGAACAACAGAGCTTCCCCTGAGTTACTACTGCATGTGAGTAACTGTGACAGCTGCCAGTGTTTCAGTAAATAATTACTGGGAGTGAAGCCATCCTTGGTGAGGATGGGGTACATGCTGGAAGAAAAAGTCAAACACTTAGCAGAGTATGAGGAAAACCTAGGTTAGTACTAACTTCCAAGTGTGTGGAGGGGAATACTAAGCAGCGTCACTTTTTCAAATAAAATAAAAATGGAGAAGGGATTGTTATCAATTCTGCACCGTAGGTAATGCTTTGGGAGCACCTGAGCTAGAATAAATCAGCATGCTGGGTTGAGCAGGAAATTCTCTTCTGGCTGATCACTGGGTTGGGTGAAGCAGGGCCATCCAGCTTTCTGGGTGGGAAGCTGAGTATCACAGGAGGCTGAAGGAAATTAATTCTTGTGTATGGAAGGGTGCCTTCCTGAGGGAATTACAGTTTTACACTTAATGCCCTTCTTAATTTTCACTGAAGTCTGATGTATAAATGGTCAAAACAGGTTTTGGACTTGCTTTTTTAAAAACTAGAACCCTATCAAGTCCAGATGAAAGGTGCAGCACCAAGATCTAGAACTTCAGTCTGTCATAATGCTGTGCTGAGCCATAAAAGAACACCTGTTTCTGGCGCATGGGTAAGGGATGATCTTCAGCAGTTTAGCTTATTGATTTGTTCTAGGCAATCCCCAGCTGTGAGCTATTGCATTTTTTTTGTTTAGTAAATGTGCAGATCTGTCTAGGGCTGTGGATTGTTTATTGTGGCTCTGGGTAAGAAGTGCTGGAACATTTGGGTGGCAACAAGACTGCTTGATATCACTGCAGTGTCCAAGAGAAGTCTTAATATTTATTCTTGTTTATAAAGATATCTGAAATTACCTCTGGCTCAAGCTGATGAGGTTTTTGACAGCTGTGTGTGCCTGTCTAGGCACACCAACTTGTTTCTGATAAAGACTCCGTCAAAGGGAAACTCTAAATCAAGAAGTCTCTCTGCTCCAGCTCAGGCAGCCACTGAAGTCAGTCCTTGCCCATACAGATCCTGAAGTTTGAGACCCTCTTAGCAGTATCTCTGTTCTTAGTGTCTTGAACATTGGCATATTCAGTTTTGGGAGACACCAACTGCTTTGCTTCAGCTAAATAGTTTTATAGGGATTTAAAAGTCAGTGACTTTCTGAATAGTGGTTTATCAGCTAGTCACTAAATCTGCCCCATCCCCCTGAAATGGAGCTGCAGTGTGATCTTGGAACAAACCTGCCTGAGAGCTCTGGAAGAAGCAGACTGAATTAGTGTGGCACTGATCCTGAAGGGGCTCAGGAGTTGCTGATGCTCCAGTGTTGCCCATCTGGAAACTGTGTGTGACTGAGGAATGTTCTTACACACAGATTGTGGCTTAAATCCCAACTCTGGGTGTTCTGTAGCTTTGGGGTGATGTGAGCTGCCTCAGCTCTGTAGCATTTGAGGGAAGGAAGTACAAGCAGACTTTCCCTGATAAGATGGATGTGATGTGAGCTGGATGCTATCTGGAGGTCCACCCCCTGCATACAGAGGGGGTGAGTAACAGTACAGAGAGAACATCAGCTGAGCTGTGATTAATGTCCTGCTGTCAAGTTGAAGTGGAGTAAAAGTGACCTGGCTCTATGGACTGGTACTGCAGGCTGCCTTTTCCCCCTCTTTGGAAAGAGTATGAAGAGCAGTTCTTTAGCTTGTTTACTGTGTTTGTGCTCTGGGCACAGACAACTGGCACAGACAGATCTTTTTTTTTTTTTTTGTGGCATGTTGCCATGCCTGGGATGGGGCTTAAAGGTCCAGAGCTTTCTAGGCCAGCTGGTGCTTGTAGCAGTCTGACAGTGTTGTGTGTGCCCCAGGGAGTGTGGTTCAGAGGGATGAGTGCACGGCTGTGAGCCAGGGACAGCTGTAGGCTAATCCTTTCTATACATCTGGCTTGATGTGTGGCCTTGCTTCAGTCTTCAGTCGCTTGGTGTTTTGCTTTAAGGCTTTCAGGAAAGGAGAAAATAAAGCGAACGTTTTTCTTATCTGATCACCTTTGGCAAGGATGGTTGCTAAAACCAGGTTTTGTTTAATGGTATCTACCCTGTGGCTCATCCAAGCAGTTGGAGTAGGAAAGATTTAGGATGCATGGATTTGTGAGAGTGGGATGGGGGTGACTCAAAATCTTTCCCTGTCCACAGCTTAGAAGCATCGCAGCTGAGAGGGTGCTGTGGGCTTTCTGTTTGATTCATATGCTAGAAGACTTGCCTGCTCCTGATTGCATTGTTTAAGCAGGAAGACTTTTTCAGAATGAGCTTCTTTCTGATCCTAATAGAAACAGTGACCTGCCCTTGCCTTACCTGTTCTTAACTCTGGAGAATCTTGTTCACTAACTTTTTCTTACCAACTGTAAGCTTTGCTGGTATTTTTCCTCTGCTAAAAAGAAAAGTGAAAATGGATTTGTGTGTGTGTGTGTTTGTGTTGAAGGAGTGTTGCTACTGTGTAACACTGAAGCTTTTAACCTGCAAAACCTCCCCTGGGAGCCAGAAGCTTTTTACATTTACAGAAAGCACAGCACACAAACATCTGCCTGATTTCAAAGCAGGAGCTTTTGACTTGAAGGAAGGTAGAGTCTGAATATGGAGTTACGAAACATGGGCTTTTTCTTCAAGCCTAGGAGGGGAGTTTGATGAAGCTTGTAAGTTGGAGCAGCTGTGTAGATGTTAGTTTCAGAATGATTGTTTTTGGATCACCAGTATGTTATCACGTCAGGAATCTGTCCTGAGGATACTGCAGATGGGACCTTGATACCATAAATGTACAAAGGCACTTGGATGCACAAAAGCTACAGAAATAACTTGATTCTAAAGAACATGAGCCACTGATGGTAAACAGCCAACAAAATCAAGCGAGGGCTAAGGCTGGGCTGCTCTCTACATGAGAAGACTGCATTGGTCTCAGATGTTTAGAAATCTTTAGTTTAAACTATTGGCAACTTCACTGTGGATAACTTCTGGTTTTAAGGACCTTTTGGAAGCTAAACCCTGCGTTAAGCAGCGGTGTGAAACACGTCTGGATTCCAGCTATGGTGTCTGAAGGCTTGAAGTGTCCTGGAGTTGGGCTGAGTGCATTTCTCACTTAGTCACTATGATTCTTTTTCATGTGGTGTTTAGGATCTTTGCATCTGCAGAATTGCAGCAGGGTGGGCTGTGTGGCAGGGAAGCAAGCAGAAGACTGCTTCTTAGTGTAAAGGATAACGACTCTGAAATACTTCCAGACAGTAGTCTTGGTCTGCACTGTGGAGGAACTGGGACCTCAGGTACGTGGTATGGAGGGGCTGCTGCTGTGTTGTCAGCTGTTCTGCATGAGACTATTTCAAGTCAATTTTTTCATGGTTACTTAAAAGGCTGAGCATACCATGTTATTGAACTTGGGTGATGAGGGAAGGATTGCTTTGTCCTATTCCAGTGCCAGGGTGCTGGTATGTTGGGACGTGAAGCTTCAGGTGGTGTCTGTGTGAAGAAACAACTGCTAGTTTGTGGAGCAGTTAGCTGCAGGGGAAGCTGAAACTGGAGGACCAGTACTGAGAAACATGAGTAGTTGCAGAAGAAATCCACTGATACTTCTGCTGAAAAGAGATCTGTGGATTGTATAGATTCACAAAGAACCTGACTTGTCAAGGTATGGGCAGGCATTGCAGCTGCTTAGACTGTCTGTTCTGGGGCTACTGATAGCCCTGAGCTGCTGCAGGTTGATGTGCTGTGGTGTTACCTGATAGCTTGCTGTCACAGCTGTGTGCTAATGGCTTGAGGGCTTGACTTCCTTGCTGGGTGTCTCACAGTCTCACTAGTACTGGCGTGGGATGTTCCACTTGGCGTATTGTGCACTTCTAGCTGGAACAAACTGGAGGTGGGTGGTGGGAGTGAATCAACCTGAACATTTCTTCTTGTGTGAGCCAAGGCGTTGCTTTCCTCCCTACTATATCACAGCTGTGTCTCTCCTGCAGCAAGGATCAGATAGACATAAGTGGTTTCAGCCTCAGATTTGGCTCTGGTATTGATTCAGGCACATGCGTGTCTTAGATTTTGCTAGTGTAGCTTAGTTTGCAGCCTGAGAAGAAAAGGGCAGAAGGACTGCATGCATGGCGCTGATTCCAGCAGGATATTGCTGTGAGGTTAGGTATGTGGCATGCTGTCTTGCCAATGTTCAGCTGTTGCTAGCTTTTGTAGAAGTAGGAAAAAAAAAAACAACTCAGTTAATCTGATGTGAAGTGGCTGTGAGTTTGGGTAACAGTGAAAATCCAGGGGAGTAGGGGCAAACCAACACAGTAATGTGCTACTGGTTGTCCAAGTTGTGGGTTTGATTTGTTGCACGTCGGCATTTGGGAGAGAGGAAAAAAGGGAAAAGTGTTACTCTTATGTTTCTTAATGCAAGCAAACTTAAGTGGCTAAGGTTCATCCTGGAATTTGGCGATGCTATCATCTTTTTATCTTTCTGAGTTTACCAGCTTCATGATATACTCGAGGACCAACAAACTGCAGAGCAGCTTAACTTTCTGAATTCTGTGCTTGCAAGAAGGTACTGAAGGAACTCTGCTCTCCAGGAAGGTTCACTCCACACATTTCCTTATGTGCTTTTGATCCTCTGGGAGAGATGTGTGCCATGTGACTGAAAGATGCTGCTTTCCAGTGAGATTGTTGGGGAGGGGCAGTTCATGTGCCGGCGCAGGCCGAATTCTGTGCTTCTGGCAGGAATCACGTTAGAACTCCAGCTTGGTATCTGAGTAATCGGGTGGTTGCCCAGTATGCAGACCCTGAACTGGATTTGCAAGAGGCACAGCTTTGTGTCAACACTTTAAGTGGGAGGGGACATCTGATGAGAGTGAGCCTGGAAGGAGCAGTAGCCCACATCTCCAGGCAGACGGATTGTGCAACTATCCTTGAGCTTGCTCCACAGCAAGAGCAGTACATGGTTTAACTAGACTTAACTAAACTTGCCAAGTGCGCTGTCACTCCAGGATGGCAGGTATGTCCAGATGTTCACCTACAAAGAATTCCAGTGAATCTGCTGCATTAGTGAGTTTGTCAGGCTCAGAAGAGAATTTTGCTATTAGGTGTACTTATCTGTATACTCGATGGTATTTTTTCTAAGGATTTCCTGCTGTTCACTTTTTTCCAGATATGGGTTTGTTTGCAACTCGTGAGGTGCCTTCAGTCTGCCCTTTGTTGTAGGGATGCTCTGATGTTCTCTCCCCAGACAGGGGACTCGGTACAAGGGATCAGCTTGCTGCTGTGGGCACTATTACTGGTGTGGGCAAGCAGAAATTCCATCAACTAAACTTTGCTGTTGGGACGTACACCGTGTCCTACTGACTTTAGTAGAGAGAAGCAGGTTTGGGCTTTATGCCAGAGAGGTGACCTGCTTTCTGTTAGGCATCTAGAAGCATAGAAGAGTGAGTTACATGGCTTATCCTCAGCTGGACTCTTATGGGTTAAATGCAACAACGCTTCTGTCAAGTTGGAGGATGATTGTTAATGGTTTTTCTGTGTCTGGGAAGAGACAAGAATTGAATGGCTCTTAGTTTTAAGTGGGAGGTAGTTTTCTGATGCAGGTAAAACCTTAGTTGGAGCACTGGGGAACTGAGTGAGCTGTAGATCATGCATTAAGAAGGATGACTAATCCTCCCTTTGTATTTGAGGTCGGAGAATTACTTTCTATCTAATGGTCATTAAGGTGAATGAGAAGTAGTGCAGGAGTACCTGTTTGGAGCAGTGTGCTCTTATGTTGCCAGGATTCGGCTCTTGTCAAACCTTCAGAAATAAAATTGCCAGCCAGTCTCAGTTTTAAGACTGTTCTTGAGAGAACTCTTGGCCTCATGGGAATTTCTGTTTCAAGATGAAGTAGTCGAGCAGGAGGCCTGCCAGTGACTTCACTGCTGAAACAGCTTTTGTGCTAATGAAGTGTTCCACATACTGTTAAATCTTGTTTTAGCATGTCTAAACCACTCACAAAGCAAGCTGGTCATGGCAATCCAGTTTGATCCAGGGTTGTGGTGCTGAATGGGCATCAGGTGGAAGTCCTCAGCATCCCTCAATAGACAGACAAAGCAGGTGGCCCAGCAGGTGGCAGGACAGCAGTGGTGAGGTGGCTTTTCAGTTTGCTGAATGTAACCCTTTTTGCCTTCAAGTTTGATAGAAAAGCTGGGCAGTGTAGTCAGCACCTTCTAGATGCCTTTAGCCAGCCTGAAGATTTCTGCACCAGTTTTAAGTCCTGGGCTGGGTCCTGGGTGGTATCCCAGAGCATTGGGGTTATCAGCCAAGAATAGGTGTAGGATGAGTAAGTAGTTAATGCAATGAATTGACTGCAGAAACAATATAGCATGCTAAGTTATGTCTGATGTGCGTTTAAGGAATCAAAATACGGTTGGGTGTGGTGGCTTTACTTGATATTCTAGGCTTCGGATATCCTGGACAGCATATGCTTATTCCGTGTTTGGAAGGCTGTGGTGGACTGAACGGTGGGTGGCAGTGGCCGCCTTATTGCTTTTAAATTAGTGCTTGTATGCAGCAAATCTTGGCTAAGCTGTATGAACCAGCTGGCCTCCTCAAAAGGAGTCAGGACTTCAGTGGCAGCTGAAAAAGAGGTGAACGTACTTTGGCTGAGGCTGGCCAGCCTTAGAAAGGAGAGAAGCTTAGAGATACTGAAGGGTTTAGTAGCTAGATAATTGTTTCTTAAGAATTCTCACTTGTTAAGCTGAAAATTCAAGGCGTCTTATCTTTTTCTCCTCGCTCCCAGGTATACTGCGTTTTAAGAACAGATCTCTGTTTCTTCCTCTTTACATACACTTCTTAAGTTCTTTTCATGTACTTCAAACTCAGTTTCCTAATTGGAAACTTTCCACTGATGTCATGGGAGCTTTTTGTGGCCCACATCAAATAGTTGGGTTCACCAGGAATTAAGTGACTGTGCAAATGTTTGTATTAAACACTTATTTAGAAGACATGTTGATTTATGAGGACTTACAATGACTACGGTATGTTGGGAGGATAGGTTGACTGTACAGGCTCTTGTGTTGTCTTTGAACTGTAAAAAGAACCAGCAGCTGTTTAATGCTCAGATAAGACAACGGAGGGCTGCTTACATCTAATGCACTTGCTCCATCACTGACTCTTGTAATGTTTCTTATCTCTCACACTGGAGAGCTTTTTGAATATGTAACCTTAATGGAAAAGACTCAGACAGCAATGTCTGGAATAGCCAGAGTAGAAAGCAGCCAGCTTAATTACAGGTACTGGAATTTCTGTTCTTGAGAGGAAACCCACAGTTTAGTCTGCTGAGAATCCCTAGGGAAGGAAGTAGAAGATGGTGAACATCTACGTTCTTCAAACTGCGCTTACTCAGGCTTCTGTGGTGGTGTCAGGGCACTTGAAAAGTAGAAAGAAAAGGAATAAATACTATCTTGGAATTTCCCCCAGTACACCTCTGACATTGAGGACCATCATCTCTTTCCTTCCCTGAAGGTGATTGTGCTCCTTTAAAATTGAAAGGAAGGACCTCTGGAGAGCTGCTTGTGGTATGGAGCCTTCCTTATGAACATATGTGCTAGTAGGTATCTCGGCAGTAGGTTGATGTGGCAGGTAATTTGCAAAACTTGCTGAGCTTCATTGCCACGTGTGTCTTCCCTGTGAAGTAAGTGAGCAGGACAAGTCTGTGCCTCTGAGATGGGCAATGGGGGAGTCTTCAATAAAGCCCAAACTGTGTTCAGTTACTTTACAGAGGGCAAAATACTTTTGAAAACTTAATGTTTTATCTGCATTACAGGAAGATTAAGGCTGTAGGTATAGCTTTGGTTTCTGCCATTGAGCTTATTGGTGGGCAGAAACTTTTCAGACAAAGCGTACATAGGTGCTTTTCCTTACTCTTTCTGGTAGTTACAATATTGGACTGCTGTCAGACTGAACCAACTAAAAAGCCAAAAGCATCCATACATAAACTGAGACCTCTAGGATGTTACTCTGCCTTGAAAACAGGCTAACTGCTTGATCCCTAAAGGGGATTCTATTCCCTTTACACACATTATCCTTACAGTATCCTTTCTGTTGTAAAAGCTGTCATGGCTACTTCATTTTACAGAGCTTGCGCAAGTAGGACTGTTCAGGAATGTATTGTTGAGTTTGACCTAAGACTAAGGGACAAATTCCACTGCCAGCCTCTTGAATAGCCCCTCTGGACACTAACCAGTGTAGTGGAGCAGCTGTGCAGTGTTGTGGCTACATGTCTTAGTTGTGTTTTCATCCCCACTTGCTCTGTATTACTGAAACTGTTATTTCCAGGAAAAAGTTACTTTTGGGTATCTGGCCACCTACAGAGCATGTATATAAATATACATACATTCTTGTCGCCACAGTTTGTGTGCTTCAGTCCGTTTCACTCCTCTGGTTTCGAATTTGATTTGTCTTGTTGCACTTAAATGGGGGCAAACCTTCAGACAGCCAGGCTAGAGCAGCTTTCAGTTCTGCTGTTGAGTGAAGCCTTGTGCAATTCAGGGTGATGTAAGAACCCAGCTGAAGCTTTTGGTAACCCTGCTTATCTCAAACAGTTGTAGTGATTTCCAAGGACCCTATCGGGTAATGGTGAAAGCAAAACATTGCATCATATTGAGACTGCCCAGCTGTAGCCTTCATTCAGATGTGCAGCGTCTCTTCCTAATTACGGTATGTCCCAGGTCAATTATATTTAAGCACAGTCTAACCATGCCCTTAATTTTTTTTGGCTAATGACAAGGCAGAAATGTAGTGAGGCATCATCCCAGAATGCTCTGCTTTGGGGAGTTTGTGTAAGTTCCAGTAAAGCTGGCAGTGTGAGCTGTCTCTTGTGTAATCTGTCTGCCAGGAGTATCCTCTTAGCTCAGCACTTTATTGAGAGTGGTTGTGGGGTGGTTTGTTGCCTTTGAGCGTGCTGATGGAGTGGTTTGCTAAATGTTGACAAATATATCAGCGCTAGTTTGCATATTTATCTGGTTATCTCTGTGAATTTTTGCTCACGTAAACAGTTTGAGTTGCATTGCTTCTGGTTGCTACTTCACGAGCGAGGTTAGCACGTCATTTCCAGAGGATGGCAATGAATTGGGTCAGAGTGAGTGCACTGTGTTGGTTTCTCTTTTTTGCTCAATTGTTTCAAACATTTTAAAGGTTAGATAGAAAGACAGGTTTCTGTGTTAGCTGTAGAAGTAACTAGTGAAAGGATGGAGATCATCAATGCCCTTGCAGAAATCCTTGGCTGAAATCAAAACAAATGTGTACACATGGTAGTTGAACGTGGGCAGCCAAAGCATACACACAGCATTTAGATTTTGTAAATCGTATGGTGGATCCATGTTTTAGAGATAATTTTCATGCGAACTGCTTGCACTTTGTACTGTTGTTCTGACTGGCCCTTATGGGACCTTCCATCAGGGGGTCCTTCCATCAAGCCTTCATAGGTAAAACTTTCTACTGCTTAAAAAGTAGAGGAAGAAAGACAAGGAAGCCTTTTCTCCACCAAAAATATCAGGATGGCAGGTTGTGAGTCTGTGTAAGAGGTGCTTGGAGGGACTTATCTCAAAGGTACTGAGGCCAGAAGAACAAGGTGTTTAGATATTCTTCTCCCTCTTTCAGTTGTGTGAGCAGAACATAAGCTCTCATTTGGTTACTTCCCAATGAAAGCCCATTGTACAGCACGAGGTGGCTGCACTTCCTCATAGCTTTTCCACGCTAGGAAGGTTGCTGTCCTCTGCCCTGTAAATCTGATTAAAGGTTATGGAGATGCAGAGTTGTTGTACCCTTGATGCACTTCTGTGACAAACTTCAGTGCCTCTCTGTTGCTGTTACAGGTCTGGACTTGAGCACAGTATCTAAAAATTTGTATTATATAACAAACATGGTGATCCTGACTTGACTTTTTGCAGAGAACAGACAGTTCTAGGCAGACAAGAAATGCCAATGTTTTTTTCCTTTCTTCACTGGCTGTGTTGCAAACCATTTATGCCAAAACATTCTGGAGGCGTTCTGCCATGGTGTGACTCCGCTTCCTTTCTGCTGAGGGAGATCCCTAGGAAACTGCTTTCACTCTGGAGGCTTGGAAAGGAAGAGGGAATTGAAAGCTGTGGAGGGGGATGTTGTGGACTGAAGCAAGCCAAGGTGCTTGATTACACTGGGTAGCAGGTTTAGATTTATCTAGGTTCTTTACTTCAACTGGCTGTTGCAGTGGCTGGAGAAGAAAAATTGCATCTTCTGGCTATGTTGTTGGATTTAGAACGGGTTTTTCCATGGCTTTTATTATGTTTTAAGGCTTGTTGTTGTTCCCAGGTCAAACTTGAATAGAAAACATAAGACTGCTGCCAGCTTTCTGTCACTGACACCTTTTATCTTGCATTCATCTCTTCCAAGCAGATGCTGCTTTCACTTCTACTTCTTCCTACAGGACTGAAAGTAACAGCCCTTTGATGTAGAGAGAGAAATTGTATTTCAAAGCAAAGTACCTAGTGATCTTTGATAATAGAACTGTTTTTTGTATTGGAGTTAATTCTGCATTCCTGCTGTGAAATTAATCTGAATGGTGGAAGCTCCTGGTCCCTGTTTGCTCAGAGCTATCCATCCCTGCTTGGGGACATCATTGGCTGTTCTGTTTGGGTTAAGAGGTACAGATGGAGCTGGGCTCATCATCCTGGGGCTGCGCATGGCGAAGGCAGACGCTGGTGTGATGCAGCGTCCCTGCAGATTGCTTTCTTCCCAGCTGATAAGGTGCAGTGCATGGTTTGGTATTGCAAGAGTGGCAGCCACGTAGCTCAAGGTGGAGCACAGCAGAAGAAAGGAGCTGAGGAGAACAAGTCTTCGGACACTTGGCTGTGGTGGTGAAGCAATCCATAGCCGCTAGCCAGACAGCCTTCTTCCCAGTCCACCCTGCCCTCCTAGCCTTCCTGTCTTCAAAGACTCGCACTGAGCGTGAGGTTTGTGTGAACATCCAGCTTTTGGCTTTCATCTTTTCCACTTAAAAAGATGAGTTCTGTTCCTGTAAGGTGGAGCACTTCCTAAAGGGTGATGTGGCTGAACTGCATGCATGAGAGTATTGTTTCCAAGGGGTGTGCTAAGCCTCGCAGCGAGGGCCACTGATGGATAAGTGTGAGCCACAGGATTGTTCGTGGAGCAGGTGGCTCAGGGAAATGGAGAATTCCAAAATTTAAGCTCTGACTGGTTTGGCAAGCGGTCAGGATACAGAAGAAATGATTGGCTGCCTTGATGTGGCATGTTACAGGAGCTATCTGATGCAGAGTAGGCGCATCCTAAGTATAGGTTACTCAAGAGTAGAGGCTGGGGGATAATCCAAACGTTTCTGGAGATGAATTGTAAAAGGCATTAGTTTGCAAGTGAATGTGCTTTTTGCTGTCTTTTTGTTTGTCAGACTTACTGAAGGAGGCTGGAGAAAGCTTTTTTTCAGATAGTCAGGTGCTGGAGGTATTAAAGAATCTGACCAGCTTTCAGGTTAGGAAGCCTGAACTTGATTTAAAGAGGCTGGGGTAATTGTGTGAACTTGTGCTTTGGATGCACGTGCAGGGGTGTTGATTTCTGAAAACATCCTTTGGCTAAGTGAATAGAACAGCTTTCTAAACAGTCTGTGAAAAAAGATCACTTCCTCAGTGACTCAACTGTCTCCTTTTGTGAGGTTTTTGTCTTCAGTAGCGACACCCTCAGTCTCCACAGACCTCAGGACAGGAAGGACCTGAATTTATAGTCTGAGTAAGCTGGGAAAGATCTACTGGGTGTTCGTACATCAGGATGTGCCTTCATTCCTCTTTTTCAACATTTAACAAGCCCAGGATGAAGTGATCTGGGTAAATAGTGTAGGGAAAGGCTGAGTTTTTTCCATGTGACAAGGTAAGATGACAAAGACCTGTGAATACTTTAAATGTATGTTTAAATTGCTTAGTAATTCACTGTTGATTACAAAGGCTGTACTACATGTTCTAAGATTTATTTGACTTGAGGATTAACACTAAGTGAAGCCTGAAACTAGCTGATTAAACTGGAATGACTTGAACAGAGAGGAGGATATATAATGCAAAGTGTAAAATTTCTCACCACAAAGAGAGCAAACGGTTGGAACAGTCTGTCCATGGGTTGTGCAGCCTCTATTTGTGAGGGCTTATCAGAGTAAACCAGGTAAAGCTCTGAGTAATCTTGTCCAACTCTGCTTTGAGGAAGAGACTGAACTAGAGATCTCCGGAGTTCCTTCTCACCCTGAATTATGTAACGATTCTACGTGAGCATCTTGCTGCAGTGCTGTCAGTTGATTTTTGTAAATGGGTGCTGTCTTATTAGCTGAGAGACAACAGGACTTAAATGTACAGCCAGGCTGTAACTTGTGGTTTTTTGGCTGCTTGTTTCCCAGGAAGAAGCTAGTCAAAAAACCTTTCATAATTGACTCCTGTCCTATAAATCCCACAAACAGATGAATTACTTTTTTCAATTTCAGCATCACCTCTGCTTTTAATCTCTCGTTAAAGACTTCTATGAACTGAAACTCTCTTGTCATCTTATCTCAATGCCACAAGTGAGCTGCAAATGAAAACTTGATGCTGATTTCACTTAAGCTGCTCCCATCCTACAGCACTGCACACCTAGTCATGGTGAGTCCTTTTGGCACTGATAGTACACATGGTGCTGGTTTTAGTGTCACTGAGTTTGCAGTTCTGTCCTCTTTTGTTTTGCAGCATTCTGTTTGTGGTGCATTAGGAACCTCATGCACTGGTGGGAGGGAGCAGAGATCCACTGTTGGAATGGGCTGAGGTTTTTTTTCTCCTTTGTGGCCCAAATTTCAGTTTTCTGTAGTGCTGATGAGCAGTACCAGTCACTTGCACAACTTCCCCTTTAGTATAGTTGTATTTGATGTAGATGTGTACTGTAACTTCAGACCCAGTAAGCCTATTTGAGGGCAGCAGGCTGAGTAATCCAGAGCTTGGCAGCTGGGGGGATTTTTGCTTTACTGCTAGCAGTGCTTGTGACATCTTTAAATGAAAAGAGGAAGGAGGAGGCTGTAGCTGGGCAACCTTAATATTGAAATAGCTCAAACTGCAGATGGTTTTCCTATGAGAAAAGAATCCTGCTGGCCTATGCATGGCTGCAGACTGAATTGACTGTGTTGCTTTAAGGAGTGGGACTTGAGACCCTTACTGTATCTTACATTTTTCAAGTCATGTATTTGAAAATTGCTTTGTGGACTGGAATACTTGGGTATATGTGGTACGATACAGTGAGCAAGCTGGGATCCATGCTGCTTTCCCTGTTCCTTCAAACACCACATACTTGAGAAAGGCTTTCTAAAGATCTGCTTATAGGCCAAGGATAGCTAGAATAGGAGGCTGACCTCCCCTGGACTTGGAGAGGATAGCACAAGATGCAGCTGTACAAGTTGATCTGTTCTTTCTTGCTGTTGCCTATGGAGGCAGGAGAAAGATGGGGAGTTCTGGTAAATGACTGCTGGGACTTCTAACATAGATCTCTTTTAGCAGGGTTGCTGCTAGCGTTAAACCACGATGTGATCCCTTATTTAACTCAGCTCAAGGGGGAAGGAGGGATTGTAACTGGATCGTTTGTCTTATTGCCTTGTTTTGTCTCATCTTGCAGTCTTTGCAGAAAAGAGCTTCTAGTACAAGAATGGATATTTTCAACAGAGGTGGAAACATCAAGTTTCATTCTTCTGACTCACTGTTCTCTTCCGCGTTTTCATTCCTTAGTATTTTCTTATCAGAAGATATGTAAATGGATGTGAGGGCTGGGCAGTGAGTTGTGCAGAGTGTAAACTAGTAAACAGAGAAGTAACTGCAAGCATGGAGTTCTGCATGAGGAGGTGTGTCATTATGGATGAGATGGACTTCTTTAGTGCAAATAGCTCTGTACATGAACATCTGCTGTCTATAACCAGTGGTCCAGTTGCGGAGGAAATGCTTTTCTAAATGCAGCTTATGTAGGGATGTTGCAGCTTCAGTGCCAGAGGGAAGGAGAAAGAAACAAGAGGCAGGAATGGCCACTTGGCTGGGTGCTTATTTTATACTTTGAATACCGGTGCTAAACAGTTGGTTACTCCATCTATTGATTGTCTTCTGGAACGTAGTGCCAGCCAAAATAATTGTTGCTTGCTTTACTGGAGTTCATGATCAGTGGAAGTGAGACTTGGTTTGAGCAGCTATCTAACCTACAGGTCCTGAAGAGTTCTTAGGTATTTCCCTGCTGGTTGCATTACTACTTGGCTGTCTTGGAGCTGCTAAATTCTTTGTATGGTCTAAGGGTGATGTTGTATGGTATCTGATCAGAAGCCTCAGTGAAATTCTTGGTTACAGAAGGGTTTTGCTGTTTTTGTCTTTTTGTTTGTTTGTTTTTTAAAAGAGGGGGGTGCTCTTTAATTTGATGGCAATGTGGCAATAGAAAGGCAGCATGGAGTTGGTTGCTAAGGAAGAGGGAAGTTGTAAGACAAGTACTGTTAGACAGCGTGCTTGGTAGTTCAGTCCCACAAACTAGTCTTTCAAGTGCAGCTTGTTTATAAAACTGGGGCTTTCTGTGCTTGCTGTGTGCCAAACAGATTTCAGCCTCACTGGGATGGGAGGCATCCCCTGGAAACACCACTTGTTTACATGCAGAGTCTCAATAACATGAGAAAAAGTGCCTGAGGTGGTCAGACGGGTTCAAAAGTATAGGAAAGGTGATCCTTTGGGGGTGGTGGAAGAGTCATGTGGTCTGCCTTCCTGCTAGCTGTGTGACTGGTTTCCCATAGTCTGCAAACAGATCAGAGCTGTCTCTTGAGAGCGTGCAAGGAAATTGAAGCTGTGAAAAGCCTGTGTGTTGTGCAGGTGATTTCTGCTGCTGGAATCTCTATGCTAGCTTAGCTTTTCTCCTTGGAGTCAGCTCTCCCAAAACTCCAAGACACTAGTGCTTTCCCTTAAGGCAGAGACTACACTGAACACTGCTTCCACATTGATTCAGTACAGCTCTACCAAAAAACGTTTGTCTCAGTATAAGGGAATCCCATCCCCACAGAATGTATTCTTGACACAAGTAGAAGAATCATTTGTCTGACAGATCTTGGCTGAAGGTGATGCTAGGATGTCTAGTATCTGACCAGATGTGGCCAGTGAGATGATAACATGGTATGCAGGAATTGTCTTGCCTGGTCTGTGTCGTATTTGATCCTGTGCTTCTGTGTTCTTCATATGGGTATCTGCATGCTGAAACACTGGAGGGCAAGATGCTCAGACAAGTGCCTCGGTGCTTCAGGTGGTAACAGCTTATGCTGCAGAATGACTGCTGATGGCTAACGTGTGCAAAGCTCTTTGAGCAGGAATGGGGCTGAGCATAAGAGCACAGTAATTGTAGTAATTTAGTAGTTTTTCTCCAGGCTTTCGTCTGTGTTAGCTCTGCTGCTTTGTGACCTTGCTGCCATTTGTCCCCTGTGCCTTTCTCAGAGGAATAAGGGGCTTGTGTGGGTTTTCCTACTTCTATAAAGACTATATGCAGGTGTTGTCCTCGCTCAGATATAACTGCCAAGCCACAGCTTTCTTGCTGTTTCATCCAAAAGAATTGGTCTCCAAAAGCGCAGTGCTGTGGCTCAAAGCTGAACTCGCTGTTTCTGATCTTAAGTAGCAGCAACATATCCCTCCTACAGCCTGTCCACATCTTCTGTGTTTAAAATGAGGAATGTCTGCAATCCACTTCCATGCATTGTTAACTTGAGAGCTGCAGAGAGAGAGTTGTTAGGCTGCTAGCTGAGCTGACCATCATCTGAGCAGAGGCCAATCTGTCCTGTAGCATCCAGCTTGGTTTACACATTGTTTAGATTAGTTCTACCTGGAACTGGAGTTCATCCAATCAGTTCCCTGTGTTTGTAACAGCTGTCTGTAAATACTTGCTGGAAACTGTAAGTTTGAAGCTGCTCCTGGAAAATAGCATTTCACCAGTTGGCTACAGACAGATCCTCTAGACCAGCAGGATGTTGGAGAAGAGCAAAGGGGAGAGGTGTAAGGAAGGTCACTTACTGCAGCTGCAGATGTGGGACATGGGAAGGGACTCTGGCTATGTTTCTCAGCCCTTGGCTAAGATGCAGAGCTGTCAGTTGTGTGGGATGGTGAACTCAGGACTCCATCCTGTTTTACAAAGGAAGAGCTCAAGTCACTGGCTTTCTGTTCTGTTCAGTCAGTCCCTGCTCACTGTGTATTTTACCCTGTCTTCTCTACGGTCCCAAGATCAACTCAGCTGCACTTACTGTGCCATGTAATGCTTATCCTGTCATGCAGGTGCTTGTATGCCTATGTGGCAGTGTTCTGCAAAGTGAGGGATGTCTGGAGTTGAGTTCTGCTGTGTACTTGCATGCTGGAAAACCACAGCAAATTGCCTGACTCCTTTTATCATGTCTGCTACAAGACCAATACACAAAGTATTTCTAGCCAAAGTCTCACGAGTTTAGCACAGTGTTGGCTCTGTAACTGCCCCCATCCATGAGTAAGAATGGAAAGGAAATGGACACATGGTAAGACAAGGAGGTAAGAAGAAACTGCTGTAGTGTAATGCAGAGGTCTGCAGCCAGCTTTGCTACTTTTTATCCTTGAAGGAAAGGCAGATCTCCAGCCCAGTATGTGTTAAGAAACAGTGCTGTCTGCAATACACTGGAGTATGTTCAGGCTTGTGGGGTGGATGAGAGGTTATAGATTGTGCTGATGGGCAAAGTCATTATGTCAGTATACATGCTGATCGTAGTGCTGTGCCTGTGAGAACATGTTAGTCATAAGTGGGAGAGGCTGTGGCAGCACACGTGTTCTGCTGTGGTTCTAAAAGCTCATTAAGGAAGAGTCTGTCACTAAGTGCATGGTTTGAGTGAAAAATAGAGCCTGACAACTGCAAGCCTTGTCTGTATTAAGACTTAATGCCCGCCAAAGACAGGATCACCAGAGTAGTCAGATGGTTCCGATCTGCCTCTGAGAAGCTGCTTTACAGAGCCTTGAAGAAACACCGTGTCTGCTCTGTGACTTGACATTGGCATGCACGAGCTATCTGGGAGCTGTAAAGAATCTGATGACTTTCCTGAAATACCTACTAAATTTCCTCTGTCAGGAAAACCATCTTGAGTTCAATTCAAAGAAATACCATAGTTTCTCTGAGAGGGGGGAAAAAGGAAGAATAGATGTCATTTGTAACTAGCATTCAACTGCTGGGACCTCTGGCAGAACTTTCTGCTTGAGCTCCTTCCATCATTACAAACACTTTGCAGAGTAACCTCTTTCAATGCTGCTAGATTAGGCAGCACTGCAGCTAGCAGGAGGTTGCTAGGTAGGTGGTAGTGGAAACTTTAGTTGGTTTCTAGTAGGTGGCTTGAGGATGGGTTGTCCCTTTTTTTCCCCCCAACTTCTACCTCACTCGGATGTACTGATTTCCAAGTAACTTTAGTGCTCTGGAGACCCAACCACTCCATATAGGGTGTAAGAGGTCATGTTGTCTTCATCACACTGCCTTTCAATGTTTCCAGAACAGCTAGAAAGCTTCTGCAGAAACATCTGATCCAAGGAGTGGATCACTGCATAGTACAAGCTGGTTCACAGCTGTGTTATTCAGTGACAGGCTTGTGGCTTTCTTCTTCAGCCTTTGCTGGTGCATCTCACAGTTATGCTAGCTGCTTAATGTACAAGACAGCAGAGCTCTTGGTGTCTAGGACCACAAAATGAGTTGCTTAGTAGCTGAATGAGCATGCTGCCTTAGCGATGTGGCTTGTTAGCTTTGTAGGCTAGGTAGGTCACTGCCAAATACTAAGCATCTTGTTCTCTCCATCCCTTGCATATCTTGTGCACAGATATTTGCCAAGGGGCTCATTTTACTGGAGGGTTTTCCTGTTTGCTGGCATTTGTGCATCTTATGTTTACTTGCCCTACCTTTCATGGTCTTGGTGAAAGTTTCGCTTTCTTGAAGAGCAAGCAGCCCTGCTAACAGCTGAACAAACTGAGCCAAGCTGCTTCTGCTCTTCAGTGGGTGAGGATGGGGAAGATGCCCCTGCAGCGATATCAGCCTTCTACACAGAATAAGACAGCAAGGGTTGTCAGTGCTGCCCAAACTGCTGCTCTGCAGTGAGGGTTGTCTGCTCAGCCCTGATCCAAGCGCAGCTGCAACACTCAGACATGAGCTCCAGCCACATTGCTAGTAGAACTGTTCCTGCTGTCTGCTTTGTAGCTACTTGTTCTCTGCTAATGCAGCACTGCAAAACTTCCTTGGCATAGGTGAGCTTACTTCCTCTGCAAAGTTTTGATCAGCATTTTAGAGAGAGTGGGAAGGGTGTTCAAACTAGAGTGCTGCTGAAATGGTTGCATCAGGGCTGCAGGTGACTGCAGCTATCTTGTGATCAGCTTCTGCAGTTGGCAGGAACACACAATTCAAGCAAGGCAGTAGATTTAATGCTAAGAATTAATGTCAAGAAAAAGAGGGAATCCTGATTCTTTGGGACAAAGGCTTGGATGCTATTTACATTTGAGGTGTGCGAGTTCTTTTCCACACCCAGTTAGCATGTTATGTAGCACTGATGATCCTGCTTGGCTTTATATGTTAGTGATGAAGAGACTTGTTCTTCTCAGCATATAGAGAAAAAACTCGTGCCTAAGCAGCTCCTGGAGTTCACAGCAAAGAAAGAGGATAGCTTTATGTGAGGGGATATTGGGGGAAGTTTGTCTGCAGGCAGCATGTCAGATAGCTGAAGAATTTGCTAGGTGTGAATCTAGGTGAGCTGCTGTCAGCAAGCTAGCAGTAGCTCATACATGATTTTGTCTACTAGTTTGTGGGATGAATATTCAGCCCAAGAAAATTGACTATATATACTTAATGTTTTCTTAATGAAGTCATGGAAACCTGAGTGAAACTGCATTTGTTTTTGTGGTCTCATTTTACAGGGGCTGTCTCTTTTAGTTCAGCTTTCCAGAGGAGTAAGCAAGTAAATGATTGTGCAGAATGTTTTATCTCCTGCTGAGGCTGAAAATCTTCGGGGTGTTGATCGACTCTCTGTAGACCATGCCATGGTGTGGACTCTTCCCTGTAGAAGTTCTCTTCATAAATGTGGGGGAAGTTAGGCCACAGTAAACTTAATAGGAGAGTAAGCCTGAGTTGGAGATCAAGGAATTTCAGGGTCTTCATATAATCTTGTAACTGATGTTCCAGATGAATGTCCATGTTGAGCAGGGCTGAGATTTTTGCACTGTTACCAGACTTTTGTTACTGTCTGAAGTGCTTCTGGTCTTTCTTTCTAGTGAAGTTTGTAACTGAGTGAGAATGGCTTGCCAATACTTGACCTAATGAAAACATCTGTTTTCAGTGGCCGATTGAGTGCCTCACAGGTGCTTAAACATCAGCATGAGCTTTCCACCAAGTGTTTTTTGCTTTTCATTGTTTTGGTTGGGCTACTTCTGGAACTCTGAATGCTCTTTTGGGTTTTGAGTTGTGAACATCCATGCTAAATGGAAACGTCTGCTCAGGGCTTGTTAATGGAACCAGCAGTGACAGTGAGTTTCAGAATGGCTGGTACAAATACTGGGGATGTGTGACTGGGACTTCAAGGGCTTTTGCTGCTAAGCTGCTTTCAAATATGAAAATATGCACACTACCTTGTTAAAATTCCTGTGTCACTTGGCGATACAGATACCTGAAATAGCCTCCTACTATGTGATGAAACTTACAGGGGAACAGTCTCGTGGCTTCAGATGAAACAGTGAGGGCAGCTCGGGCGAGTGTTCTTTGGCTTACACACAGCGCATTGATAGCCTAGATTGCGTTTGTTGTGTGCTTAGATGAGGTGAATGAGTTTGAGTGCTGACATAGATAGGAATGAAGTGAATTGACTTGAAATGTTAAGCAATGTTTTGAGCGTGGATGGCTTTTTTTAATCTAGCCATGTGAAATCATGTCTTGAGATTTTTCCCCATGGGATCCGGGTGACATTCAGGAAGCAACTGAGGTTGATTTGATACCAGGAAACAATCTCCTGTTGTGGATATCAAAGGCTGCTGTCTGCATGGCGTCAGCATGATTGGGTTCTTGGTTGCATTTGGCCATCAGCTCAAGGGGCCATGGGCACAACAGAGGATGTTTCTGCTTTATTGTACACAACATTTTGGTGAAGTGAAATGACTGCCTCGGTTTGGAGATGTCTGTAGTAGGTAAACACGTGGCCTGATTCGTGCAGATTGCTAAACAGAAGAAGTTGGAAACCAGCTCTGCGCTGACTACCATGCGTGTTCTTTTCTTCACAAAGCTCTGCAAAAAGCCATGTCTTTCCCATTGAGCTGCAAGGACTCTGACATTTTCAATTGAAATGGTTAATCTCCTACCTTGATCTGTTTCTGGTAAGCAGATGCTCTGAAGCTTAGGATGTCTTTATAGTACAGCAGATCATCTTGCTGTGAATAGCTAAACTGAGGGGATGCCTAACTCCCTGAAATGAATAGTGAATGCTTTGCTCTGGGACCCTTTTGTAATTGTTCCAAAGCTTTTTAAGTCTAGAAGGCTTACAGAAAAACTGAAAATAGCATGGGAATAAAATAGTGCCATGGGAATGGGCATATGTTTATAAAGCAGAGCAGAATTCCAGAGAGCCTGAGCTGTTGATGTGGTAGATAAAAAGTGCTCTGTGTTTGCATTTGTACTTAAACCTCTAGTGTTCAGAAGTTTTGGAGTAGCTGGATCCCTAATGTATCCTTTCATTTACGGCTGGCTGTATCTCATGTCAAGATAACCAGAGCATTAATCCATTAGTTAGGAAGGTCAGCATCTGTCTGTCCTGCAGTTGTAGGTCAGGTTAGTGCCAGGACAGTGGAGCCAGCTCTGAACAGACATGGCTGTCTTGCCCTAATTAGGAGCTGTGTTGCACCTGAATTTTGGCACATGCTCAGTATCTGATCTGCTCAGTCTAGTTGACCTCTTTGTTGCAATCTCTTTCCCCCTTTATTTCTCTTTTTTCTAGCTACAGTCCATCTTGTGTTATTAGGTTATTTGGGGAAAGAGTCATAACTAAGGCAAGTGATGAATGCTTGAGTTCAGGAAAGGGTGCTTTCTTGAAGCAAGCAGTGAGGCATATTCTACCAAGTGTGTTTCAGTTGTCTGTGTTGTCTTTAACTGTGGTGATTCCCTTTGAGGTACAGCAGCCTTGAGAAAAATATGATAAAAGCTTATGTTGGCAGGAGGCAAAATAAATCATAATGAATGAAGCATTGTTTTGCTAATGGAGAGTACTGAATTATATTCTCTTACTTCTCTTGAGCATTACGCTTCAAAATAGTCTGCAGCAATACTCCTGCAGTCTGGCAGCCTGCTTTGTTTTGGTTGTTGCTTCCTATACAGTGTTTTCACATGTACTGTACAGCTCTCAGGAAATCTCTGCCTCTTCTCCTCCTGCCAATGTTTTGTTCCTTTATCCTAATCAATGTTCCAACAGCTGAACTTGCCTGTAGGCTTCCAAGTGTGCTGTAGCCAACACCCTGTTGACAGCCTTTGTCCATGTGCCATAGGCCTTGGGAATGCCAGATAGTTCTTCTGGTTCTTTCTGCAGAACAACACGAGTCATTTGCAGCAGCCTGATGGTTTTTCTCCCAGCCTAAGCAAATTAGTTGCACCGAAACTTTTTAATAACCGTAGCATCCAGTCAGCATTAATGTGCATCTCCTTGGAAAGAGAGAACTCCCAGCAGCAATTTCAGAAGCCTTATGATGGATTTGGTGTCAGCTTTGAGGTGTAAAACTGAGGATTTGAGCTCATACAAACATGTGGACTTAAAGACGGGACAGTGAGGACTGTCCCATCAGTGCCGTTGCGCCTGAAGTCCATGAATAGTTTGCAATCAGCTATATTACAGCTTAGTAATGTTTGTTGGGGTGACACTTCTAAAGGATATCAAGGATTTTTCCTTTTTGCACTTCACGAATGATAAAGTAACAAGGAAAGGAAGAGGAATCTTCTTTCTTTTTAAGAATTACCAGATTTGAGCGTGCTGTTCCCACAGCATCCCCCAAATTTCAGTAAGAAGCTGTAGGGAGGCTGATGAATTGATCCCTAACCTAGGGCATACGTAAACCTTCCCGTTACCTTCAAACCGAAGCCTTGCTGCTTATGTCCAGTAACCTTATTTTTAAACCAGACCTGATTCATGTTCTATTTTCTATGCCAGATGAGGTCCTGGTTGTGAGTAAGTGTTGTGACTGTAGCTGGCAGCGGCCCCGAGTGATTGCCTCACTTCAGGAAATGTTAAAATAACACTTTTTTTCTTAGAAAGCTAGTTCGCTCCCCTCCCACTTTTAATTCTCCTAATAGCTGCCCCCAGTTTGGCAGCTGCCTGACAGAGGGTTGTTTGTGTTGCTGGGCAAGAGCAGAGCCACTCCAGTGGTTGCAGTGCTACAGTAGAGGCACGAGAAGTGAGCTAGGCAGGCAAGCTGGCTTCAGCTCTTTAGAGGGTTCTCTGAAATCTGGAAGGAAAACTGCTAAACTGTGAGAAGAATCTTGTTCCTCCCTCTGCACTCTGCATCTCAGGCTGTGATTTTTATTTTTATTTTTCTCCTGGAGAAGAGGAGCTGAAGCTGCTTGCTTGAGATGGGCCATATGGAGGTGTAACTGCTCTTAGCACTACAGCAGTCCAGTGGAGTCAACAGTTGCTGGAATGGGTGTTGCCTGAGGCTGGATTCAGCAGGTTTTATCTGCTGTTTTGTACTTGCGCAGTCAGGCCTTCAAGGTACTTTGCAAAGCTGGAGTGGGGCTAAGGAGAACTCTCCTCCACCCTGTATCCATGGCTGTTTGGTCAGCTGATCCAGGGAAGGTTTGTAATTCTTCAAGAGGATAAACTCTCATTTTATTGCCCAGCTCCTGCCTTGTTTGATCACTGTTCTGGTGAGATGGTTTGTGTTCAGTGCTGTTTTTATTTATCTTTTGGAACTGTTTGATTGCTGAGGGAGGAATAAAAGCTATTTATGGCTGGATAACCCTGCCTGGCAATCCCTGTGTTTGCATGTCTGGGGTATATAGCCTTAACTTTTGGGGATGCTTGCATTGTAGGGGTTCCCCAAGAACTTTCATTTACGAATGTTAGCCAGAAAAGCCCTGGCATCTGTCAGATCTGGAAGCACTGTGTAGGAAGCACTGGAGTACCTGCTAGGAGAATGCCAAGTGCTGATCCTGTGTGTTATGTGAATAAGTTATTTTGGAACTGAAAAAAACATTGTAGGAACCAAGATTGTTTGCAGTGCCTGTTCTACTTGCAAACCTTAACTGTGATCCTCTTCTTGAGTTGGAATGTGAATGTATCCATCCTGAAATGCAGCCTGCTTTCCTTTTCCTGTAATGGAAACTGTATTGTGAATGACTTGCTTTCTCCTGAAGGCCAGTTCCAGCACTAAAGCTGCAGAGAACTTTTTGCTGCTAGGGATGGCTCAGATCAAAGCTATGCAGAGTACTTTTCTGTATAAACCAGTCCCTTGTACTGGTCAGCTCTAGCAGGTTACTACGGGGCCCAAAAACACTAAACTCAGATGTATATTCTAGAAATTTACTAAAGTTGTTTGGATTCTTTTTCTGGGTATTAAATGCCTCGTGACTTTTTGCTCCTTCATGGAGCCTTAGCTTGGAGGACTTCTCTAGGGGGGTTGGAAGGAGGTGGAATAAATAACATCAGTGGGCAGTCTGGTACTTCACTGAGAGGTTGTGCTCAGCCTGTCCTTGTTGTAGGAAGAGCTGGTAGAAAAGCAAAGACAGTCCAGAGTGCTGTAATCTCAGGCATTACTGCTCTCAGTCTTCTGTTAGAGGAGAAATCCTTTGCTCAAATTCTCCAGCTTGGATAATGATGTAAAACCAGGGACAGCTGTACAGTCTGACCATAGATGAGCTCTCAAAGTTTAATAGTGTGGTAGTAAGGAGCAGTGCATTCACTGGAAGAAGATGAGCTCCAGTAGCTGAATCCATACCTCCTTTAGACAAGGGAGGAGGAATTCAAGTGCTTTTCTGAAGAGGGCATTAGTGACTTAGCACAGTGCCTGTTTCATTTCTGTCTCTGCTTTGCAGGGTGCAGTGCTTAGGTGGTATGCGTTACCTTCGCTGGTGGAAAGGAAGGATGGATTGATAAACAGGTCAATACTGTGCTCTGTAAATGTTGCATGCAAGGCTGTGTGACAGTGTTTAACTTGTCTCTTGTTTTTCTTTCCATCCATTAGGCAATACTGACTAGCTGACATCTTGACAAGGTCTCCAAGCAACGTTTTCTGTAGAGCTGAATGAAAGCAGAAGCAGCTGGGTGAATTGATGAGCTTGCCTTGGGAGCCTCTAAGTAGGCAAAATTGGAACCCACGATGGGTCAAAAGGTCACAGGTGGGATAAAGACAGTGGATATGAGGGACCCGGTGTACAGACCATTGAAGCAGGAGCTCCACAGACTTGACTACAGCAAACCCACGCGTCTGGACTTGCTACTGGACATGCCTCCTGTATCCTATGAAGTCCAGTTATTGCATTCATGGAACAATGATGATCGCTCGCTGAATGTATTTGTGAAGGAGGACGATAAACTCATATTTCACCGGCATCCGGTGGCTCAGAGCACAGACGCTATCAGAGGCAAAGTGGGGTACACACGAGGACTGCATGTGTGGCAGATAACGTGGGCAATGCGGCAGCGAGGCACACATGCTGTGGTAGGGGTGGCAACAGCAGATGCCCCTTTGCATTCTGTAGGGTACACCACACTTGTAGGAAATAACCATGAATCGTGGGGATGGGACCTTGGGCGTAACAGACTGTACCACGATGGCAAGAACCAGCCGAGTAAAACCTATCCTGCCTTCCTAGAACCAGATGAAACTTTCATTGTGCCGGATTCCTTCCTGGTGGTTCTGGACATGGATGATGGGACACTGAGTTTCATTGTAGATGGGCAATATATGGGTGTTGCCTTTCGGGGACTTAAAGGGAAAAAGCTGTATCCAGTGGTCAGCGCAGTGTGGGGACACTGTGAAATAAGGATGCGCTACTTGAACGGACTTGACCGTGAGTATAACCTCTGTATTAGTTCTATCAGCCCAAATCTGTGTGCTGCTTACGTGCAAGTTTACTACACCGCTGAGGGTTTTCACTTTTGTGGAAGAGATGAGCATTTCATGTCAGCAGTAGGATTTAATTTCCGAATGCTTAATGGCAATTGAAATAGAGCTTGTCTGACTAGGTAACATGTGCTACTAATGCATTGCAGGGAGCAAGTGAAATTCAGGAAAGCAGTATAATGAGAGAGGGTAATGCCAGTTGTTTATCTGGACTGACAAGCCTTTTATACTGCTACCAAAATGTCAAGAAAAGGACATTCCTGATGACAGTTACAATGTTTGCAATGTAATCCTGGTGCTTCTTTACAGGGAGCAGTCTCTGAGGGACAATTCTGGTAATTCCTTATGGAAGGACTTTAAAAATTCCCTGCAGGAAGGAGTGGGAAGATTTGGTCCCTGTCTGAGGAAGTGGGAATGTCTCATCTTTGAAGAAAGTAGCTTGCCTCTTTCATGGCAGGCTGTTCTCATTTCTAGTGCGGGGGCTGGATATTGTAGCCAGGCCGTCTTGCATGCTAGGTCTTCTAGTAATAGTAACATCAATCCCTTGCTAAGCTTAGTAATAGGTTTGGCTGCCGACGTATGCTGAAGTCTTATCTCTCATAATGGTTTCCATTGGGCCATATTGTGACTCTGGATAGGATCCTCTGGATAGGATGGAGAAGAGATGTGAAGGAAGTGGATGAAAATCTGGATGGTTGTTACTGAAATAAAAATCAGGTGGTAAATTGATAATAAAAAAGGTAGAGATTCCCTTGCATTTCAGAACAGCGCCTGTCCAAAGGCTGTGGCACACTTGGCTTTTATTTGTGCTCAGAATGTATTTGTTCTAATGCTGGGCCAGCAGTGGCAAGCTCCTAGTGCTGGTGACGTGAGGTGCAGCCAAGTGGCACTGGGCACCAGAAAACTGGGCACCAGACTAACCAGAAAAGCCTTGTGAGGACATCGGTGTACAAGTACTTTGAGAAACATGCTAAAACTCAGACAAGGTACCAATACTGATACTTGCATACCTGATGTGCCCTGTCTTAATGTGGTTAGAAAGCAACACGTCCTGGTCAGACCAGGGAAAAAGGGCCATATAGCATCTCCTGCTGCTTAAGTGCTCTGAACAACTATTTTATCTTATTCAGTGGTACGATAGCTATTCACTGACACTTCAGAGGAAGTTACTTTAAGGAACTTCTGGAAGTCAAAGTAAACGCTTACTGTAGGGATGTTGAAAAACTCTCCTAATGCTCAGTAAAAGATGTATTCTTTCCATATTTTTTTTTTCCTTCCTACAGTCAGCCTTCTTTCCATCAGCGTTTTAGTGGATGAGCTTTTAGAGCAGGAGAGGCTGAATAACCCAGGAGAATTGCGGTCTTTTGAACTGAGAGCTCCTGGCAAAGCATTTTCTCACCAACAAAAAGAAAGAACCTAGCTTATCCTGCCATGGCAGCAGCTCCAGTAACCAGGTTTTTGGTAGGGTCAAATCCAAAACTTGCAGCTCCTTTCAGAGCCAGCAAGCCTGTGGAGCTGTCTGTGCAGAACTGCACTTAATAGGGAAACAGCCACCTCCTGTATTGGATTTGGTTGTAATGTGCTCTCGGCATAGGAGTGAATCATGGGCATAAGGCCAGGAATGACAGGACGCTATTTTGGCACACGTAGAAAGGAGGTGTCTGGCTCTAACCACTTCTCAGCATTCAATAGCTGCACTGTGTCCAGTGATTGTAGTGCTTGTGAATGGAAGAAGGTCAGATATGTGTGTGCCTTTTCTTCCGGTCTATCTTTGCAAAGACTGGATTATCAGAGCAGACTAGGTGAGGACAAAGTTCTTTTTCTTAACCTCTGTGGGAAGGTGATCTTCTCAGCTTTTAAGACTGTTAAATGGGAATTATTTGTTAAGTTGATGCCTGTAGCCTTTGAAAGTCCAGACCCCTTGTCCCCTATGGCCACTGTCCTGTGGCTAGACAATATCTGTCCAAGCTATCTCTGTACAGAGCAAGAGGAGCTGGGACAGATTTGGAATAGGGTGTATTTGTACTTCAGAGGGTACAGGTTTTAAGGGTAAGCTACACTGGCAAGTGCCAAAGGAATGTTGCCAGTAATAAGTTTCTCTGGTAGTATCACAGCCAGAACTGAGACGTGTAGTCCTGCTGTACAGAGAGACCTGTGCCTGCCAAGGAGGCAGCATGGATCTTGAAGTAGGTCATGAGCAGGCAAGAGCAGCAGTGCCTCGAGCTGAGTGTAGCTATGCTCTGCAGGAAGCACTGAGCAGCCCTGGGGCCACTATCGGCACAGAACACGGGTGACAAATTGTAGGGCTTGGGAAGGAGCAGCAGTGCCCTGACAGATCTGTTTGATTGCTCTCCACCCACCAATTTCTGCTGAAGAGGTGTACTTACAGAGGTATGATGCCTCATTAATAATGCTCGAAGCACAAGGGCAACTCTGGAGAACTGCTGTAAACAAACAAAAACATTGTGCTGCAGCTTCCTCTGCAGAAGGTGGTAGTTTGTGATACTTAGCAGGGGTTGACTGAGGGAAATAAGGCATTGGTCCAGCTCTCTGCTAACTAAAGGAGTTGGACCAATTTGAGTGCAACTCCTGTTACCAAGTGTCTCTTCAGCAAGCAAGTTCTCCTTTTCAGAATTCTTGCCAAAAACTAGATAAATCGCTTTCTCTGTTGCTTATTTGAAATGTTTTGTTGTTTTTTTTTTTTTTTTAATGTGGAGCAGTGAGATTGTTTACTTTTTCCAAAGTAGAATCAGGAGTGGCCTAATCAGAGACTACTGACAGCACTTCTATCTGAGCTTTTTAGTGTTAGTTATTATCCTTGAGCCTGGAAGGAAGGGATTTGTGTCCACCTTATTGACAGAATGGCTTCTGGTAAGAAATACAGTAACATGATCATGTGTAGAAAATAAGAGAGACTAGGAAAGCTTAAAGCAGCTGCATGAACAATCAGATTAATTTGGGTTGTAGTAGAAGCTGAAGCCGGTTGGCATCTATCAGAGTTTGTAAAAATTGCTGCTTCTCAACCAAACTTATCCACAAAAATGCAAGTCTTTAGGTGTGTTTGGTCTAAGATGTCTCTAAGCTTTCTAATGATGCGTGCTGAGCGTCGTTACTTGGCTTGAGATGCCTTTGTTTTAGCTGTCTCTTGGGGGAGGAAGAACCCCCCACCCCCTTGAGCAGTGTGCAGGTGAGCTTGGACAGACTTGGTTTCTCACAGCTTCTGTTGGTAATCTGTACATTCCTTCTGTGCAGCTGTAATGTGTTCACTCTGGCTCTGACCTCGATCTCTTATGCTACAAATGACTCTTCAGCAACAAAGGACCCCACATACCCTGCCTGAAAAACTAGTATCATCTTGTTCAATAAGCGTGTAAGATGCCAACATAGTAGCCAAAGGCTTGTATTTTTCCCAGGTTTTTGATGTATTGTGGCATTTCCCATCAGGGTATTTCTTCCTACGAGTAATGACATGAAGCTCTGACATACGGTTTTGCTTTCTTCTTGGGATGTATGTAGCATAAATGAAAGGGGGGACAGTTGTTATCCTATTATGTAAAAAACACATCAGTACTTCCTGGGTACTTTTACCACACGATGCTATCAAACTGCAGTCTTTCATTTCAGTAAATCTTTTAAAGCTTTTTGGATTCTGCAGCGGAAGGCACAAGCTAGACCTTGTGCACTAACTTTAATGAATGGTATTGCAGAGTGTAAACTTTCTTCAGGGAATCTGAGTATCTTTTCCTTCACGCAGTTCTACAGTGCTGTCATGCTCTGCCTGCATGTTTGATGAGCTGAAGCTGCTGATTTGTGAATGCTGAATGGCTTGGGTTTTGTGAACAGGCCAGGCATTGCTCATCCTGCTCAGTTTTTGTGGGGGGAGGGATTTTTAGAGTTAACAAAATGAATACGTAGCTTGTAGGTTGAGATGTTAATGTCTCGGGTCTTCTCTTTTCCAGCTGAACCACTGCCTCTGATGGACTTGTGTCGGCGAGCTGTGAGGCTTGCTCTGGGCAAGGAAAGACTGAATGAGATCCCTACCCTGCCACTGCCAGCCTCCCTCAAGAGTTACTTGCTCTACCAATGACCTTCATGTTGTGGGACAGAGAGTTGAAACCAAGGCAAAATGTCTGGAGCTGACCCACTGGGCAGTGGGTTCACCACCCTCGTGTCATTGCTACTGTTGGAAATCCTTGGCCAAAGTACTCCTGTTACTGCTAAAAATCTCCATGTGCCCTTAATGGCAAGCTCTCGAGTCTTTATTTTGCGATGGAGTGTTTTGTTCTTTGGAAGTCACTTCCCCAGCACAGTTTAAAAAAGGAAACTTAACAGAAGCTCTGTGCTTCCCTGCTTCTCCTGATAAAAGGCTGTACTGCATCCTTGGGGTCACAGAGCCTGGGAGTGAGCCCTTCTGTAACAGTTTAAGGGAAGAGCATAGCTGGGGGAAGGGAAGGCACTAGGAGTGATCTTAAGACTAGGTGCTAAGAATGGAAAGGCATGGGGTGGCCAGTGGAATTGGGAAGAGTCTGGAATACCAAGAGAAAATCATTGCTGAGTTCTTTAAAAACCAAAAAAACACAACAAAACCCTAACACCAAAACCAAGAACCCTTCCACCAGGATGCTTTATTTGAAGGAAGTGGTTATATTGCTCATGTCTGTCTCTGCCAGGACCTCTCACCATGTTCTAATGTTACTTCATAAAAAGTGAATCTTGCTTTCCTGTTTATCACCATCACCTTCTCAGTTCTCCTGCTCCATTCTCTGTCCTGCAGCTTCTGAGTGGGTGTCAGCTGACTGAGCAGCCACCCCATGTCTTCACCTGCCCTCTTCCTCTTGAATGAAAGCTGTAGGTTTTAGTTTGGGATTCCTTGCTGATGTGGGGACAAAGAAGGGGCAAATGTTTTCTGCAAAGCACTTCTTGGTGAGACAGGCTGGATGAGCTCTGACACTTGTCAGACAGCTGTAGGTCTTGCCATCTTAGGTCTGCTTTCTGTTTAGCCCGTTCCAGGCTAAAGCTGTAGAGAAACATAGTGGTTCTCTAATGACTTCCAGGAAATTTTCTTCCTGAATGGATCACTTAGTCACCCAAACCAGGCTTTCTTCTGCTGTAGACCATCAGCATGATCTCCACTTAGCTATGCAGCAGGAATAGTTCTGTTTCTTGCTTGGGGTTGGGGAAGTCATCCCAGAGAAGGCGGTAGCAACGTGACTACAGTAGTGCCATAGGAAGACCAGGAATGCAGAAAGTGGCTGCAGAATGTAACGTGAGACTTCGGTGGGGTGATCTTCAGCAAGAAGAGAACCTCCCCAGAGCTGGGGTTTGGCAGGGGAGATCTTCAATAACCAGGACTAGCAATTCAGGCAAAATCAGCACATCCCAAATAGATTCTTGCCTCAGTAGCCAGGTAAAGAGAGGATGACACTCCTTTACTAGCAGGAGCTGCTCTCTTGACCTCTCTGCAGGTTACTATGCTGCCTTTCTGAGGTTATTTTGCACATTTCTTTGTCTTGAAAAAAATATTTGTATGGTTGGTTTTTTTTTTTTTTTTGCTCTTGAGTTATTCCCTCAGTTCTGTGTAGGTACAAATGAGTTTAGTTGTTGAAAATGTTAATATATATATTTGTGGTGTATGTATAAGAACATGTTTTAAACAGCTGCTGTAGGGTACCTTTTTAAAATTAAACTACTTGCATAGTATATTTTTAAAGCACAGAATTGGTGCCAAGACTGGGTGGGGTGTGATATGCCCCTTTCTTTTTTAAAACTAATATTTTATGATTTTTTTTTTTAACATAGGGGTTTGTACTAGTTTCTGTTGCAGGGTGGGACACAAATTGCACAATAAAATACAGTGTGTATGGAACTCTACATGGTTGCCTTCAGCTGAACCAGTGTCTTCCCTAACTGCTGGGAAGCAGCTGTGTTCTCCCCACTTCTAATACTCTTACGCTCCTTTGTCTCCATCTCTTCTCACTTCTCCATTACATTTTGTACAGTTTTAAACTCTCACATCCTATTTTATGGCTGTAGATAATACTCAATAACCTAATAAACTTTATTAAATATTGCTTGATGATACATTTATTTGTATGAGGCGCTCAGTGTTTTCTACCCCTAATGTCTGTGTGAATGATGAGCTTCCTACTAAGAACCCAAGCCCAACAGGAAGAACATCTCAAAGCTGGCACGTAAAAGTGACGTGGATGGCAAGGTGCAGCTAAGGTAGGGAGTGGGAACCTGAGATTATGAGTCTGCTGCTAGTGCCTAAAGACAGCTATTCAAGGTGGAGCTGAAGAAAATTCATGACTCATTACTCCACTCCTATTTGAGTGGATTCAATAGACTGGGGCTCCAGTTATCTTGTCAAACTTTATTCCTCTATTGCAGCAGACAAGCATTATTTTTCTTCCAGGAGAGAGGCTCATGTGGAACCAAGGCTCTAACCTACCGCTTCAGTTTGCCACCTGACTGCTCCTTTCCATCTTAGGAGGGGAGACAGTAAACAAAAGAAAGTAAAATAAAACGGATCCTCAAGCCAGTAGCACAGCATGCAAACTAGTGGAAGTGCTGTGGCGGGTCAAGCCAAGTGGTGGGAGCTGGCACTGGATCGCATGCACTCAAGAAGTCTGACTTCAGTGCATTCTGGATACTCTCAGCTTACCGGCTTGATTTACTCAAGTCACCTGAGTCATTCCCTACCCACTGCTGTAAGTTGTGGTCAATTTCGACAGATCTGTTTGCACAGGAGGCTTCATTCCTGGGCTGTGAAGTGTTGTGGATTATACTGTTTCTGGAGCAGAAACTGTCTCTTGCTTGCTCCTACGGTCTTCAATGGCTTCCACTTTCAATCTGAGCAGTATATGGGTGCTCTCAAATTCTATCAGCAGCTCCTGCCAGACCAGAGCTGAGATGGCTTTGAACTTAACATCAGTTATGACAAAGGTTTTATTTCTGCCTCCTGTCCTCATACTTTTCCATCTTGCCTGCAGCTACTAACTTGCGTGTGAAAAGCAAATGATTTCATCAGTTCACATAAACACTACAAAATGTGAGGCTCAACTAAAGCTCAGAGGTATGCTTGTGAACTTCCTTATAAGGGTACTGGGTGAGAGAGATTTGTTCTTTTTTTTTTTTTAAAAAAAAAAAAAAACTAAAAAAAGAATTGTTTCTTATCCATCTCCAATCATGGCAATAATTTTTTGGATTTTCGAAGTCTTCATCTTGTTTGTTTTTCCCATTCATAGAAGACAATTGTTTGTGGATCCTAAGTTAAGTAGCCAGCATGCTGAATAATTGCTGTTTTGTTCTGCTGTGGGTAGTGGGTGACCTGAGTGAAACATGTTTCTTGCCAGCTTCAGGGCAAGGCTGCCTCTGCTTTGCTAAAGTGTGACTTGGAGGGTTGCTGGGAGCGCAGCAGGCTGGGGAGGGCCCGTAAGGTGGGGCAAGTGCAGAAGACTGAGAAATTAGTTCATGCTCGGCTCCAGACACCCAAACAGGCTTGTGTTCCAACTGCATGGAATATTTGAAATAAATGACCTGCTCCAGGCTGGGAGTTCGCAATGTTTATGTACAGCGCCATGGTGACAGCGGAGGAAGTCATGAGATGGGGATTGGGCCTGCTGGAATCAACAAATGATATCACAGATTAGCAAATCCTAATGAATCAGTGGCTTTCTGCTTCCCCTCCTATTGCCTGCATGTGGCAGGCAGGCCTGCTCCTTTGTATGAGCAACATTAAAAATTACAAGTCCTGGTTGTACTCCTAGAGCTCCTTGAAAACTAATGCTCTTCCACTGGCCAGCATCTCTTATGCCTCTGATGTTGCTGGCTAACCATATTTGTGCATGTGGAACTTAGCTTCATGTTTTATAGGAGGTTTCTGGCTTTAGTAGTTTGATTGCTGTTGCCTTGCTGGTGATGCAGGAGAACTGTGACAATCCTGCAGAGAATCTGGCTGTCGTGTTGCTGCCATGGGTAAGCAGGAGCATAGCTTTTGTTCAAGCTGAGGCTTTGGTAAAAGTTATTTGAGTTTAGAAGTGTGCAGAGGAAGCTTTCTCTGGATGCCTTCAGTAGCTGATAAGGAAGTATGCCAGTACTGTAGCAGTCATGTCAAAATTCCTTTTAAAAATAAAGCTGTTCTTGGGTGTAGGTTAGCATGTAGCACGTGAGTGCCAGTAAGCATTCCTGCTGTAGGTCTTGGCCAAAGTTATGACAACGTAAACAAAACAAAATTGTGAGGAGGGGAAGGACAGTTGCTGATTTTCTCCTTTATCTGCAGCGCTGACGCACATTGCTAATGAAATGATTTCTCTGAGCTCAAGCAATCTCCTGAACAGAGCCCAGCTATCAGGCTCTACCTGTCACATTCCTACCCAATCTCTTCCAGACAGTCTTCCTGTTCCCTATGCCTGAGATGTACAAACTAGAAGCATTTGCATTATGCATTTTTTTTTAACATCACAGTTGCACTTTCTTGCCTGAAGAAGTTAATACAATCATGACAAACTTGCTAGCATGACTCTCCCATGTATTTCCTATGCAGAGCTAATGCTGTTGATCTTCTGCCAACAACCATGTTGCAGTTGACTGGAGAGGGAAATACATAGTGATTTATTTAGTAAAGTTGATTAAAATTAAAAACCTAACCCAAAGCACAGCCTTTCTTGGCGTATGAAACAGTCCTGAAGGAAACAAAACCCATTCAATTCTTGCACAAAGCACACTGAGCATTGATCCTATCCTTGCACGTGTTTTGATTTGAGATTATTGCAGGCTTGTCTGCCCTTCAGACAGAGAACTATTTGAAGCGGCTGCCAGATGTTTTGTCTGACTTGTGTTTTACAGCTTGCTTACTGCTTAGCATTGCTCTTCCCATCGGCTGTTCATGCTGCCCTTGTGCATTCTGTTCCTGTGGCATCTCGGTGCCGGTTTCCTGCCTGTCGCACTGCTCACATCCACACGTAGCACAGGGAAGGTACAAGTCTGTGTGTTTTATTCATAGGCTCCGTATTGCACGTCTGCTGCCCAATCTGCTGGCCTCATCTGGGACCTTTTCTGGGACTAGCACAGACCAGCCACATTCCTTTGCTCACATGTTGCCGCAGTGTATAAAAGTTAAGGTGGTTTGCAGTCTCTTAAAAAAAGCAGCCGTGGCCTGCACAAACAACCCTATTTGTATTCAGACCGTGCTATACAGCACTGACCAGCTGCACTTTCTTCATGGCTCGGGCTGCCTTTTGGGTTACTGTAACTTAGCTGAGCAGCAAAACTTTCCCTCTGTAAGTGAAGTGAGCAACAGATTCCCAAACGCAACGAAGCAGATCAAATGCCTCAGTATTTTTTCATAATTATGATATACTCAAGTCAAGCAGGAGATGTCCCAGCCCAGCAGGGATGCCTTCCTGTTTCCCTGTGCTCACCCAGTTCCAGCAGCATCCCAGCCAGTTACAGTTTGTGTAAAGCCACTTGGCTGGGAGTAATGCGATGTGCCTGCGGATGTCTGTGCTGCTGTTCCACGCACACATTCCTCCAAAGCCTCACACAAATACAGTGTCTTAAGGCACAGAATGCATTTAATCTGTGGTTTTTCACTTTGCTCAGACTTGCATCTCATAGGAATCAGGGGGCTTCTCAGGTGCCTTGTGCTGTGTTTTCACATCTTGTATGATTGCTCCGCAGTCAGCAGCTCGTGTCCCAGGGAAGCCTTGTGGTAAGGTGGTACTGGGGGGCACAGGCCAAGAAAGAGATGCTACTTCTGGATGACCTTCTTGGTTGTCCTGGGAGTTCCAAAATACCTATTCTTATGGGCATCTATCCACGTTTCACTTCACTACCTCTTGCAGAGCCACTAACTATTATTTAGAAGGATCTAGCAGAATAGTACTGACTGAAGCCTGCGTATGAAAACATACCTTGCAACTTCCTACTACACGGGGCAAGTAAGAAGAGCAGGCAAGGAACACCTGCCTAAGATGGCATCAGGCCAGGATGCAGGTGTTACTTTTCTTTTTCATCTTACAAAAAAATACTGCAGGTTTCCCACAGTTGAAGCTCTGACCAATTTGTTTGCTACCTTTGCCCAAAGCAGGCACCTTGGGAGGGCAGGACTTCCTTGTAGACTGACCAGGTGGTTCATTGATCTGAAAGGTGAAGTGCTGCCTACTGAATCAATAACTTAATTTCCTGCCACACATGAGATGTTTCCTTTGGAATTGGACCACCTAGCTTTGATAGGGTCTGTTCCTACTTAATTTGAGGTCCTACAAGAGGGAGACTTGAGGAGTAACAGCTGTAACCTCTGAATGCCATCTGTATTTTTCAAACCGTCTAGACATCTGGGTGGATTGCACACATTACCAGCAAAGCCAGTTGATCATGTCAAACTTTTTCTTTCTGTATAAGCCCCTTTTTGTTTTGTTTAATGAGCTATAAAGAAACCCAAGGGAAGACTGACTTCAGTAGACAAATGGGGAAATCTGATCGTTACGGCTGAGATTTTGACATTCTTCATTCTTACCTGGTGTACACAGTGCACAAATTCCAGGATTTCAGAAATTATTGGCTGTGGTGTTTGATAATGATACTCTGACCCACTGAGGCCTCAAAACAGGAAGATATATTTCTGCATGACATAGGCTCTGTGAAATGCTGTTACATGAAAAGATGACTGAAACAGTGCAGCACAGTAAGAAATTACAGTGCTGAAAATGAGATTTATGGAATGCTAAAAATGAAGTTTTAAATTGATTTAAAATTTAAATCAATTTAAATTGGAAGCTGGAAGAATGAGCACTCTTGACTCCTAACGAGGCATACTTCTTAGACAAATACAGAGGTTTTCAATTGTTCTTAACTGTTCTGAGAGATGCCAAGTATCTGTTCCAAAGTGATAAGATCATCATCATTAGAAAGCAGGTGACTTTTCATACTCACTCTGATGCGCTAGTTTGAATTACAAAATAGCCTTTAAAAATGCAAATAATCTTGGGGTTAAATTGTAGACAGACATTTCTGGATAGGAAGCCATTCTGAGAAGATGCATCCTGAAGTTAGGACAGACTTCAGGTCGGTATGTAGATCTACGTGTCAGCAATGCCACACTACATGCCTAGCATTTAGCACTTGTGTTTTCTTGTTTTTATGTCTGTGTTTACTATTTTTAAGACGTCGTAATCAAGACTTTAACCCTGACCTTCACTAAAATAAACCTGTTTTGTTCTTCAGGGCTGCCTGGCAGTAACACTGATCTCAAATACAGTTCAACAAAGACAAAGCATTTATGATTCTCAATAAAGAGTAATGCAAATAAAGTATATTACGGTCATACAGGTAGGATCTCTGCAATCTAAACAAGCTACAGAGCATTTCAAGTAAGTTTAACTTTGAGACTAGAAGGATCAGGTCCATCATTAAATACTGTCTCTTGAGATGTGTGTTAAACTGTGCTTTCTGGAAGGGGCAAACACTGGAAAAGCAGGTTTAGCTTCAGAAAAACCCAACATGCAAAGAGATTCTCAGTCAGAAAAAGACTTATTAATCTCTTAACAGATGCATCTGGCAAAGGCTCAGGATTGCCCCTGGGAAGATGAAGAAGAGGAAGGGGTTTGGCCTGAGAGCTGGTTTGGTGCACATGGGCCCAGCTATTTGAAGAAGGTCAGTAGGTATAAGCTGGCAAGTGAAAATAGGCCTGTGACCTTGTGGCATTTGTGAAATGGCAGGCTGGGAACCTGATCAACATTTATGGTGTTTTTCTTTGGTTGTTTTCCCAATAGTCAGCTGCTCCAAATGGTGCTAGAAATAGAGTGAGAGATGCTGCAGGGCTGCTCTCCATTTCTAAACCTTCTCAGATATCTCTCTTGCCAAATTCTCTTGGAGGGAGATTGTGTAATCAAACCGAGTTGCATGTAAAAACACGCTTGTGTACGTCCAGGCATGCAGGGTATTGCCAAAGTGGACAGACTGTCCTACTTGTGCCTGCCAGAAAAGTTGTGTTTTGTCCAGCGGAAAAGAAAACATCCTTTTCTCTCTGCACTTTGGAATTTGCCTCTTCAGGCTCTGATCTCATTAGCATTTCCATACCATGACAAGTTCGGCCATCTTGGGTCAGGACCATGGTTTAGCAAATTGAATCTTGCAACAGTAGCCAAAAGTCAACCCTTCCCCAGAAAGTGGCAGAGGCATTCTCAGTATTGTGACTCAGGCTTCAAGGATGGCTGAGAGCGCGCAGAGGAAGGGAGCAGGCAATTGTGTTGTAACACACGCAGGCTCTTGTGCTGGTTGTTCTTTGTGCTTTAAAAGGAAGTCTCTGCCTATCAGTAAAGTAGACAACAGTATAGAATAGTTGAGTTTCATGGCTAATATGTTTAATAGATCAATTTTGTAACTCAGAGAATTGAGATAACTTGCACAATGCTGTATGTGAGCTCTGCATCACAACTGGAATGCTCCAGGTGCACTCTGCAACCATCTTTCCTTGTAGGCTGTGCCATGCATCTGAAGAGGCTGATTTTTCAAGAACCTGATACCTAAATACAGCAAAGTTTTTGCTTTGTCATGATTTCAACACTGATCCTAATTCAACATTGACTTTTTGTTCCCTTCTTCACTGTTGCAGTGGATGGGCAGATTTCCTAGGGTTGTATTTAAACATGAGGCTACCAACTATAACTGGTAGTTTTATTGAGTATGCTCTGTACTCTGCATTTCTATTAGAATGGCTGCATGAGGAAAACCTACATTAGACAGCAGTGAAGCAAAATACAAGGTCACAGCGCCTGTTCTGAATTTCAGGATTACAGAACCCAAGGTTGCTTCTCCCCTCATACACCTCTGAGCCCAAATACCTTCAGACGACTCAGAACTCTGCCACTCCTCCTCAGTCTAACTCTTGCCTCTGCCAGCACTGCACCAACACAGCCCATGAGCAGCCTGGTATTGCTGTGCTTTCCTGCAGCTGCAGTCTTACTGACTCAACAGTGCCTGCGTGGTTTGAGCACTGTAGCGCTTCTCTAGCCAAGCAGTTATGCACAAAGTCCAGTGGTTCACTTAAATTTATCTGAACTTTCTGTTTCAACAAGGAGCCACTGGTTCTCTGTAAAATGGGTAGATCTCGTACCTTACTGCACTTTGTCTCCAAAGTTCAGCAGCTGCTGTGTAAAATCATACTCGATCAAACTCTTTTTACACACTCTCATGGGTGATGGGACATGGCTCATTCAAGGGAAGAGAGCAGATGGAGCCCAGAACTTTGTTTTGCTCTTTTCCTGCTTAGTTTCACATCTGGAAACCTTTTATGCCTGCCAAACGGCAGTGAAAATGAGAGTGGTGTGAAGGCCATACAGATGAGGTGGTCAGATGAGCCATTCCCAAGTGCAGCAGGCACTGATCTTACCTGGCAGAGCCTCTGTGGAAGCAAAAGGAGGAGACAAAATTCCTGCTAGCTTGCTTTGATTATTTTGCTCCAAGCAGAAATGAACACATTGTCAGAGATGGCAACGTTATGTTTTGCTGCAACTGTGACAACCAGAGTCTCCCTGCACAAAAACATAGCAGCTCCCATTTCCCAGGATTCTCTTAGATGAGTAAGGGCTGCTCTTCCTATCCCTCTTTTCAGTTGGGTGAGTGACCAGTTTGTTTGGAAGATTCATTGTTTGCAGGCATATTGAAAGCAGCCAAACAAAGATGGGGAGAAAGCAAAAGATGTTTTCCTAAAGCCAAATTGTTGGGTTTCTTTTGTTTTGTTATGGTTTGGGTTTTTTTGGAGGGGGATGTATCTGAGAGATGGAAGTTGTTTTGTTTGGTTTTGAGAGAAAACATCTCCATGGCCAAGACAAATGCAGATGCCTGCTCTAGATCTTGTTACCTTTGGTCTCTTTGGGCCTCATGTCAGTTCCCAGATTACTTTTACGAACTGTTTAATCTCATGGCTTTTATTTCCCCTCTAAATAAATGGTATTTCAAATTCCAGGATAACTTCAGATACTAATACCAGCTGTCTAGACAAAGAGCAGCCCACAGACATGGTCATAAATAAAAACAGTCTTGGGGCTTTGGGCTTTTTTTCTTCCTTCTCTTGACAAACTAACTTGCAGACACGGAGTGGCAGGAGAGGCTGGCTGTGTGAAGGCAGACACAGCCCTCTGCCATCTCCTGGAGGAGATCAGATCTAGCTGGGGCCATGCCATGGGATGCTTGGCATCTCAGAAGCGTTTTGTTTCTCCACATGTAAATAGTTTTCAGATAAGGAACCAGCAGATAAAGCTCGCCCTTACACAGCACAGCTCCCAAGTTTCACAGAGCACAGCAGATGTTTTTATGCCTTCCATGGCTTCCACTATACACATCTTTCAGCTGGCTTGTCCTGCTGAACGGAGGGTTTCATACAGCTTCTGTTCCTCAGCACAGCACTGCAGAGCCGCCGTGCAGCACGCTCCAGAACTCACCACCCTCACGCTCTGAGAGGATACAAGAACAAACACTGTGCTAAGACCTACATTTGTTAATTGTGAAAATCAGCAACCTTTATAAAATGTGGACACGTAGCTCAGATTATCAAGAGAAATAGTGCATTTCTGACTTTTTGACAGCCTTTTTCTGTGCACCTGCAGACTTCTATTCGATCTACTGAGCAGCATCAATTGCCAGAAGTTTCTTTTGTAAGGTCTTTCAAAGCAAGTTGCAGTCAGTAAATAATTACTTTCCAGATTTAGCATCCAGTCTCACAAGATTGTTAGTAAGACCTGTTTTTTATGAAGTGGGAAAATTTTGGAAGAGAACAAATTATATGACTAATCTAAACAAAATCTCCAAGTCTGTGACAGAGAGATGAGTTGGACCAAGGACTGCTCTGCCTTTGCAGAGAAGATCTCTGATCTCAATAGTTGTCTTGTTAAATTTCCTTTTCTGATTCTACTTAACAAAGAGTGGATGCTCGTTTACCTAAGCATGCACAGATCTGCTTCTAACGGCTGAGCTGATGCCGAAGTGCACCAGGGGCTGAAGAAATAGATCATTTATTCCTGGAGTTATTCCACAGCTGATAATAGTGTACTTTCACATTCTCCTTGGACCTGCCAATGGCTTCTCTGCAGGGCACACACAGCCTGTCACAGATGGATGGGGGCACGCACATTGAGACAGCTTTCAGGTGCCTGACCTACCTTTTGGTACCAAAATGCACGAGAAAGGAAGGCAGGAGGGAAAATATGGGCCATAAAGAATTGCAGAATTGTCTGATGGCTTGTTGGCCTGTACTGTGCTTGCTGCCACATGCCATTGCTGTAAGCATTTTGTTGCAGAAGAAAATTCTGTTTTTTTCCTCTTAACTGTGTGGTTTCTATTTTTAGGAAAACACAAACATTCAGAGCTGTCCCCATGTGTCCTACTTTTTGTGAGCCTGCTAGGAAGCTTTGGTGAACGCCTCCCAGGGGGAGCAGGCAGGGTGATGACTCTTGTGCTGCTAGGAACAGCTCACAGCCAGCTTCCTAAAAAAACATGCTATCCGGACATCTGATGTGAGAGTTCAGTGCTAACAGTCAACGGGAGGGCTGCCTGGAACAAAGATGCAGAGCTGGCAAGAGCAAAGCCTGTAGGAGAACATGCTACATAAATATTATCACAGAACAGTCATCTACAGTAACAGCTCCCACTGAAGTGCTGCCTGCATGTTAAAAAAATGATGGCACTTAAAACGGAATAAGGAAAAAGAAACTAGGATTATACATGTCCTGATTATAGGAAATTCAAGATGCAGTACTGTAAGTTTCATACAGCAAATTCAGATTCCTGGCAAAAGAAGCACATACGTATGTGACATATCTTTTGCAAACACACGTACAAGTTCACTCTCAGCTGTTCAACATTAAGAAATTGTATTTCTAGCTGCTTGGCAACAGAGTTGATTTATGCTCTTTGTTTCAAACTAGGGAGATATGCACAAGGCTGTGTGAGAAGTGGTGTCTAAATCAGCCCATTGATGTTCTTACCTTCTTTTTATTGGGCTCTGCTTTCTAGACATTACACCCCCGGCTCATTGGTGACCACCCAAGCTTCCTCACAGAAGGTATTGGCTCTCATGTGATTCTGAACCACTCTCTTAGCACTGGAAGGATTCTCCCACCTGCATGCATTTCTCCTCAGCAATCTCAGACACTGCCTCACCTCAGGAAGGCCTCTGCAGCAGCTGCCCTACAGCCCACCAGCTCAGCAGCAGAGAGGAGTCTAACGCCCTGCCATGATCCTGAAGTCGCTGTAAGAGAGGCACCCCATACTGATTCCTTTTCCATCTACCCAAACAAGAGAGCTTAACTTATGTTTGTATGAGTAAGAGAATTAAAAACACAACTGAAACCCCATTGTTTTTGGCTTTGTTTTTGTTGTTGTTGTGTTTCAGTGCAATCTGCAGCACCTCCCTGTGCTGGGCTCTGTGCAGTAAGCAGTTACCTATACTTCATGTGAAGGGGGTACAGATGGAAGGGAAGGAAACTGAAGCTGTCGCAGAAGAGGTATGATTAGCTGAGAATTCTACATATATTTATTATTATGTTTAAAATAACCCCTCATTTTCCAGACAAGCACACTGTGCAAGTTAGTATTATACACACATTGCAAACAACTGCTCACTTGTTCCCCCAACACATCTGAATTTTCTATTACAATGCAAAGAAAACAATCAACTTCCTACCTATCAGTAGCATCTCCTTCTGTCCAAAAGTTTCATGGAAATAGTTAACATAAATTGAAAGAACTAACTTAGAGCCCTAAGCAAGGTCTTTTCAGATTTTCACAGGAGAAGGCATGATAGAGGCTGTCAGGACCCCGAGCAATATGCCTTACCAGGGACCTGAACAGATCTTTCCAACAGGCCTCTTACAATAGGAATAGTTGAGCAGGAACCATTATAAAGGAACATCCGTCACTGTCCTCACTCCCAGTGATGACTCATGTGGCCTTTGCTAAGTTGTGTAGAAGGGACGGAATTTATTGCTTGACTCTGGAAGACAGGACTGAGGGACTCAGGAGAGGAGCTGGAACTGCCATGCTCTGAAGTAGACAAGATACTTGTGCACAACACACATGTCCTTCTGATCTGAAATAGCAGCTGTTCTTTACAAAGAACAGATGAGCAAGGCTACAGTGGCTACAGGCTACACAGGGCTTGTGCACTCACATAAACAGGAGATAATCGGCATACAACTGGACCCAGATATCTGGAAGACAAGGACTTGTTTTAAGGACTATTGTAATTAGGAACAGCCTTATGCTAAAGCCTACTGCTGTCAGTGGCAAAGCTAGATTCGCAGCCTCAGCCTTTGCCTTTCTTTGGCCTCAGCACAGGAACACACTTTTTCCAGATCTCAGTACACTGTCCAATTTAAACACTCACACAGGTGATGTCTGTAAAGAACACCTGAACTGGCTGTTACTGCCACCAGTTTAAAAGCAGTGCTCCTAAGAGAGTATAGGCAGGAAAAAAGACACACCAAGAGGATCAGAAAGCTTAAGGAGCTTTCTGGGGGTTGCTTTCTTTTGACAAACAAGTAGGCAGTTATGTATTACAGGGCAAAAAAACACAAGGTTAAAACATTTATGTTCTCTTCTGTTTACATTCGAAGAATCATTCCCACACAATCGTATTCAACACAGATATTATTTCAAAAGAAGCAAAGTGATACAGCCTAATGGTTCCTGGCCAGAAAGAAATTCAGAACTCTCCTTTTGTGGGAAATGTCAACATTTCAACATTTTTTCCAATACTGCCGTTTTTAAGAAATCCCCAAATTCCTGCTGCTGACCAACCTTCCTGGCCAGCACTATGAGCCACAATGCCAAAACCCAGCAGAAAGGCTGCCTTTTCACAGTGCGCACGCACCATGTTTACAAAACCTGCACTCTGTTCTTAGCTGACTCTTCAGGAGGATCTACAATTTCCTCAGCATTTCATTCCCAAAGTTCTCCACAAGCACGGGGCATTCCGAGCCGGATGTGCACCAAGGCAACCATCAATCAACCACGACAAGAGGATCTCTTTTCCTCTGCGTTGCTTTCCCACGACAACGTTCTGGGGAGCATAATGTCAGCACTGTGTATGCACCACTGGCCCCTGCAGGGTCCTTTCTTCAGGGTTGTGATCTCAAGTAGTTTTTAAATAATAGTTCCATGGAAAAGGCCTATACTCCACGTGTACCCATGGAGCCTGCTGTGGCACTGCTAAGGGAAATGGCACTGTGATGTGAGGGCACTGACAGACATGACAGAAAACTATTTTTGGCATCATTTCACTCATGATCTTATCAGGATGCAAAATCTAGATCTAGAGCTTTGCTCCAAATTGGACTGTCCAAAGGATAGGAATCCTTTGTCCTAGGAATATATGTGAGAATTTGCTGGAGCTGGAGCAAGGAAAAGATCTGAAATTCTTTTCCCAACTACAGTGAAAGACCTGAAAGGCCAGGGTGTTTTTTCCCTTCCTGTAGGAGACTGTCTGGCCCTCTTAGCCTTTCCAGAAGGTGTTGGCAGGTAATGGAAATAGTATGGAGATGAGGAAGAGAACACTATTTCTATGGGCCAGTGTTGTTTCTAGACCGCTACACATCACTACAGGGCAGCATCTGGATGGTGAACCCACAACACAGATTTCTGTAGGCCAGGGAAGAACTCATAAGTAATGAAATGTGTCCTACCATGGGATGTGATGCTCCTGCCAAAAAGATGTTCTGTCTCATGGCTGCCGGGTGCTTCCTCCTCTGAGCATCAGATGAGATCTGATTTTTTTCCTCTAGGAAGGTGAGGCGAGACTGGCCAGGAAGCTGGTGCCATTACAGCTGTCTCAGGAATTTCCCCATTCCCCAAGCAGCCAAGGCAGAGGAACAGGGAAAGGAGGGGGAACCCGCGGATGGATTTTCCAGGTAACACCTGGTGAAAGAGGGACGATACAGTCTCACTCAGAACAATGGATTTGTTTTGAGCTGCTGGTCAGGAACTGACCTCTTTCCCCTCTCATCCTCTAAGCAAGTGATCTTCGAGGTCCTTGTTTTCTGTCTGCCCTCCCTCCCTGAGATGACCCTTTCCTCTCACTCAAAGCAGTGACGCACACAGTGTCCATCAGATTCCTCTGACATCAGCAACTCTAGGCTAGTTTCTTCCCAGTGTCTCTCAGGGTGTTGAAAGGCTGAGGGTGGACGCTGCTTGCAGAGGTCAGATTATAGTCAGTTCTCTCTTAAACTGTGCTCCAGCTGTCTCTTCTTGCAGACAACCCAAGGCTTTTGGCAGATAAGTTGCCAAGTGAGGGCAGACGTTTAGTTCCTGCTGAGCGCTTTCTGCAGGGTACGTACACTTGGGAGATCAGTTGTCACTGGTGCTGCAAGGAGAGGTGCAGCACTTGTTTGGGCTCTGGAGAAGGAAAGTGCAAGTGCAAACCTGGTTGGGAGGATACAGCTGCATCCGCTTGAGTGTACAGGCTATAGAGGATACGGCACTCCCTGTCAGGGACCTATTGCAGTTCCACTGGCTGCTTTCTCCGGAAGCCATAGCTGTGATACACCCACTAGGAATGAATGCAGCTCACAATCACTGCAATTAAAATATTATCTGAGCCCACAGTTACAGCACATCCCCTACCCACAGCCCCTCTGCTGAAATCCCAGCCGAAGAAATGAAGTGTGGCTAAGAGGCAAGGGAGCAAAATAAGGACAGGGCTCTGCTGCTCACAAGTGTGGTGGCTCTGTGAGTTGTGAGAAGGGTCCCAATGCTGCGTCTACCATCATGGCATCCACATGTCTGCCTCTTGCCTCTCAGTATGGATGTGCCCTCTGGGTGCCATAGGACACACAACACTGGCCCATTGCTGCTGTGGGATTTCAGCAGGTTGAGCTGTTATCACACAGACCTCGCTGTGCTGGCTGCTAGCCCAGGCTGTTGGATTAAGGCTGTAGTAGCACTCAATTTCACGAGTCCTACAGCACAGTAACCACTGCCACGCCAACACGATGCTGTTAGGTCCCAGAGACGTGCCAAACAGACTGCATCCAGTTTTACTGCTCCTCTCTACAGCTTGGGCATTGGCTGCGTGAGCAAAACGCCATCCCGGGCTTGCCTCCTCACATCCTTCATCACCTGAGCAGATCCCTCGTGCCCTCACTGCCTTCTTGTCTCTGAGGGAGCCGGATCCCTGCCCGGGCTGCAGCCTGCTCCCGTGAGAGCGCCGGCTCCGCACCGACCCCCTCAGCGCCCGCCCGGCTCTGTGAGGGCGGGAAGGAGCGGCGCGTGGCTGCGGTGCTCTGAAGGCGGGAAACACCGGCGCGCGACTGCGGGCTCTGAGGGCGGGAAGGGTCGGCGCGTGGCTGCGGGACGCGGAGGAGCCGCTACAGAGGAGTTGGGCGAAGCTCCACGTTCACCTTCCCACAGCAGGGGAGATGGGTCAGTTCGGAAGCACGGTGAGTGGGTTTAGCTGAGAGGCTGAATCACTGGAGCAGCATTCTGATGGCTGCCTGGCCTGTGCTGAGGGCAGGGGGGACGTCCCCGTGGTCCCCGCTGGTTGAAGTGCCTGACACAGGTTGATTGAATCATTGGCCTCCCCCCTGCGCTCAGACCTCATGGCTGACAGCAATAGTGGGTTCTGGAAGCCTTCAGAGGAAGATGAGGGCTGCCATCACCTGACACTTGCCAAGTCTTGGTGCTCTTAGCCAGCCATAAAATGGCTGCGGTGCCTGGAGCGCCTGGTGAAGAGGGCCTGCGTGGGTGGGCAGAAGGATGTGAAGGTAGAGCTGCCTTGTAAATGGGAGTGGTGGAGGTCGTGCCTTCACACACATGGGAAATAAATTGCAGTGGAGTTTTTCAGGCAAGTTGTATGGTTGGTAGGGTCCTTGTCACAGGGAGGGGCATCAGCACTGTGTCACAGTGTGCTTCATCCTGCTTTACAGTAAAATATAAAAAGAAAGAAAATAAAAGAGAAAAAAGCCTGGTTGTGCTGTCTGTATGAAGTAAAGGTTTTTTCTTATTCTTTGTGCAGAGAAATAAACCTGGGAATGCTACCAGCAGCCAAAATGAGAGCTGTTTCCCAGTTGTTGTGCTTCCCGGAGTTGGCTGTCAGCAGTTCCCACCACGCAGGCAGGAGAGCTGGGTACACCTGACTGAGCAAGGAAGTGACTGGAGCTTTCAGCTGTTCTTCATTGCTGAGACCTGCCAGCATGGCCTCTGCGTAGAAATTCTCCTGGGAAGAGGCCAGAAAGGTAGTTTTCAGATTTTATGGTAACTGAAATCACAGAAAAAGGCACAAAGAAGGGAAAGAGGTTTTTTATCGTCTATATATTTTTATATTTTATTTTATTTTTTTGTAAAACTTGGCTTGGTTCTAATTAGATGATGCAAATTCTTCAGATGAACTCTGGGTCTGAGGGGGATATAAGGTTTTACAGTGCCCGGCGTGAGGCTGTGTGTTTTGTACCTTGTCTCCTAGCAGCAAAAACCACATGGATGTGAGAGGCTGTTTTATGATCCGCCAGGGCTGTTGTTGGACAGGTTACAGTGAGCAGAGTTATTCCAGCCGCGTTGGAATTGCTGTTCCCTCCCTCCTCTCATTCACTCACTCTCCCTCTCTTTTCCCTTTCCACCTTTGCTTTCTTTTTTTTCTTCTTTTTTTCTTCACCAAGCAAGTGTGAGAGAGGAGAGAGGATGGATGCTTTCATTCTCTCTGTGTCAGAACTCTCCCACTGGACTTGGCTTCAACCTCCATCTCATCTCCCTTGCAAACCCTTTTCCCTTGCTGGCTAGAATTTCACCAGGAATTCCTAAAGAGACAGTAAACTATGTTGGTTATTCTTTCATTTATTCACTTCTTCAGTAACTAAAAAAAAAAAAAAAAACCAAAAAAAACCAACCCAAAAAACACAACAAAACAACTCTGTGCTCATGCTGTGCAGCAACTTCCGTCAGAGGATTTCTAAACAGCTTGGCAAATGTTAATCAGTTGAGCCTCATAATGTCCCTGTGTAGGAGGGAAGAGCTGTCTATTCCACAGCTGGGGAAACTGAGGTGTAAAGAAGCAAAAACATTTTGGGTACACAGCATCTAATTCTCCCTTGACCTTGTTGATTTCTTCCTGGTGCTTTAACCTGCTCAAATTCATTCACTTCTTACCCCTTACTCTCTGACTGCAGTTTTTCCTGTCACTCAGTCTGGTGGCTTTGCAAGTTGTGATTACAGAAACATCTTCCCACCTCTCTCTGCCGTCCCACCCTCAGTCAGTGCTGCACAGACCTGCCACTGAACTACATGAATATTTCATTTTGTTAGTAAGGAGCTTTCAGAGAGAGTAGTTTGATCTTCATCAAAGCACCACAACAGCCTTCTGTGTAGTTTGTTTCACACCATTCTCCTTATGCTGCCTTTGCTCTCCTGTCTTCTGTTTGTTAGGCCAGAACTATATATTGACATTATCTTTGCATTTAGCACCAGTTCTGGTAGAGCCATTCAGTGTAAGGCACTACTGAATCGTTCCCCCTGGCTTTGGAAATATCACCTGCTCAATCTTTTCAGCTCACCTGAAGCTCAATCCAAAGAAAACTGAAAGCACTGTGACTGTTTCCATAGGCTTTAGAAGGCTTTGGGTTGTAATCCAAGCCACATACTGAAAGATTTCAGAGGCTTTTGAGTAAGAACCTTCCCTACCCTTCTCTTGAATTCACAAGGCTTCATGACAGATAATTCCCAGCTTCTTCACTGTTCTGCAAAACATAGAGGAGAAAAGTCCCAACAGAGGAAATGCGATTGCAGTGTAACTTCCTCTCTGTGGAATGCTTTTGACCTGTTGGATCAGCTTTCACCCACGCTTCTGCACAAGACTGAAATAATTAGTCAGGACAGGAGGGAGCAGAGAGCTGGAGGCATGGGCTAGGAGGCAGATTCGTGATTGAAGATGAGATACTGAGATGAGTGCTGTCTCCAGACAATTAGAGATGCAGATGCAGAACACAAATCATGGTTATGGATGAAGAGCTGATAACATCAGATATGAAGTGTGGGTGCCCCTCCAAAGACATGTGTGACCCAGCAGTGCAGTGATGAATGGTGTTGACTGCAGAGAGTAATTTTCATTACTTTTACCACTTCATTTAATTTAACCTGCATTTAGGCCCTTTGACCATCTGTCTTACCAAGCAGCTGTTAGCCCATTGCAGATGATTCTAACGAGAAGTTTTTAAGTCTTTAAGTTCTTGCAAGTTTGATTGAAATGGCACCTGATCGAGGACAGAGCTCCTTGTTGTAAAAATCTCTGCTGGGAAGGAGTGGTTCAGTTCTCACCGGAAACTCTGGAATTAAATTTTGCTTCCAACAAAGGAGCTGCAGCTTTTTACACTTGAAAAGATCCCAATCATGAAATGTACATCCACAAGAAACAAGGCTTCAATTAGATCCTCTGCTAATACAGAGATATATTTACAAAGAACAGATCTGAAAGCTCTTGTAGACGAGGAATCGCTTGCTGCTTGTTGTATAGAGAGAATTGATTTGATTTTCAGGCTAGCTTCCACATATCAGTTGACTTTTAAGTCTGTTGTGTTGCTCTATCCTGTAAGATGCATAACCTGTGGTGTGACACAATTATTTAGTCTTTGAGGGTGCTAAGCACACTGCCTACCATGAAGCTACAGGGACTTAAGGTTGCTCAGCATCGCTGAAGCCTAAGCTAGAAATGCAAGCTCCCAGTCTTCTGCACATATCTTCCATCCAAAGATCTCTTGCACACAGTAAAGGGTGGGCAAAGAGCTATCAGCCCTATTTTGCAGCTGAGGAAGCCGACACAGAAGGTCCCAAGATGAGCCAGATGTAAAGCTTGAAAGCAGTTCAGTGGGAATCTGACTCCATTCCAGCTTATGTGTTGGGCTTCACAAGTCAGTGTTAGTGGGCAGTTGAAATAGTGGTAAGGTGGCAGCTGCTCTGTCACACACCCGAAACTTGGCCATCTCTAACTCATCTATTGAGTAAGGGGGTAAATCAGGAGAAGGATCACAACATGCATGTAATCTACTTTGTGTTATTTCCTTAAGTATGTTACTGACCACTGTCAAAGAAAGAGACTTATTAGAAAAACAGTCCCAATGTCTTTTGGGACTCCAATGGCATTTATTATGTCTTTATGAATCCTGGAGCAGGAAGAAAACAGAAATCAGCTTATCTCTTTCCTACTCTTTAGATGGGGAAACTCTGCGTGGTCCATGCCTTGTTGTAAGTGGAAACAGGCTGCTTACAGAAAGAAAGTCTGTTCTGAGATGAAACCATCTGGCTCAGATCAGTCTTATCCAGCACAGGCTGGGATTTGCACAAGTTGTTATTGGAATCCTCTGAGTGCTTGTTTCTATTCTGCCAAGGCTAGCACCGAGCTTTAATTCATAGTGGGGGTGTTATTCACAATATATATGTCTAGATGGGGGTAGGGAGGACTTGATTGATGGTGGTGATGGCTGATTGTAACAACAGCTATGTCCCATCATCAGTAAACTTACGGCCAGGCTACAACACATCCATGTCTCTCAGCATAAATACCAGAGATGCCCTTTCAGTCCTACGCGCAAAGGATATGAAGGTGAGAACCCTGTAGGCTGAGCTCTTGCCTTCACTCCTTAGATGGTTTTGGACCAGGGGAAACATTTTCATTTGTAAATGTCCTGAATGTGAGGACACAGCTCTGCCTGGATGATTCCTGGACTGCAGTGAAAAGTGATGATACCACTTAAGTTCAGGGGCTCCTTGGCTCACTGGAGCTTGCTGGTGGTACGGAATTTGACAAGATTAACTTTCCGCTGCTGGAGGAAATATCCATTAGGAGCTGTTTTCCCTGCACAATCTGTTTACTGTGTGTGAAACAAGTCAGGTCGCAAGTCAAGCAGAGTGAGAAGCTTCCGAAAGAAACAGACTCCAAAGGGTTTGACTGTTTTATTTGTGATCTTGAGGATACGTGATTCAGCATGTTAGAGACTGCAACCCAAAGCACTACTTAGGGATATTTTGAATACAGCTCTGCTCTTCTTCACACTGGTATAAGATGTTAGTTCCTTCCTGGCGATGATAGAAGTACAACTGGCTCTTTTGGGGCATGAATAAATCACCAGGAAAGTAAGCTGAGTGATGGGGACAATCAGCAAAGTTCTCTGTGGAGCAGAGCTGCTCCCTGTTTTCTGCCAGGGTAAGACTGCCGGATGTGCATATGATACCTGCACACAGCTGGTGGCCAAATGCCACCCAGACTAAGGATCAGAGACAGAAAAAATAGCTTTGCTTAGGAAGAGAAGGACAAGCATAAGAAATCCCCCTAATTATTGCAAATTACAGCCAAAACCACTTGAAAGCAGAGTAGTTCATGCTGGTTAAGCAGACTTCATAGGTTGAAAATGTCATGTTTAATTAGTAAATCATTTTCTCAGAGTCACACAGACAGACTGGTGTAAACAACATACGGCCCCAGCAAGAGGCGCACGTCACGGTTGCTGGAAGCAAGCTGGATGTGCAGGAACCTCAGTGATGTGTTGTCTTAGGAGCCCTGTAACAGCTGGTGTTCTAGATTTAGGTAGAAGAGATGCTTCCAGGAGCAGAGACGACACTTGGAAATGTTGGGAGCACAACTGGTATATTTGTAGGATCTCATCTAGCACGTAGAAGCATAGCTGGCTAAATTCATAGTGAATGGGCATCCACTACCCTTTTCTTAGCACGTCCTCACTTCTTGAACAGTCTCCAACTGGAGGTCATCTAGATTTTGTACTACAAACTATTCTTAGAACTCCGAATTATTCAAGATTGGAGGTCTGTGTTGTAGGAATCCCTTGTTCTTTTTTAGGTTGGGTTCAGTCTCTGCCCTTAGGTGTAGGTGTTGCTCTGGAGCACAGTGTGGTTCCAGAGGGACAAGCAGCCATGGTTTGCAAGGCTTCCCTTCACCTCTGATTAAGTACAACAAATACCACGTGTATCTGCAACTAGCAGCAAACATCCTTGTGATGTTCTGTGTAGGAGAAACGTCTTTTGTGAGCCAGGGTCCCTGTTGCATTCCTTTTGCATGGCTCCTGACCATCAGGGAGAAAAGAACAAAAGAGGTTACTTACTACATGCTGACTTCTTACCCATATCTCTAATTTTAAACGCTGGTAGAAGTGGGATGGATGGCACTGACTTCAGCAATCTCTTATGCTCACCTGCTCCAAAGTGAGAGGGCATAAGATGCATTCAAATCCAACTGCATTGGAATGTCTGTCTGCTGACACAGATGAATTGATACCACAAGTGGAGTTGATCCAGCTCCTCAGACTGGTTCATCGCAACATCTTTGAAGTGATTCATGCTCATTTTTGATGTGATTTATACTAACAGCTGGAGTCACTTTTGCTGCCCTGCCCCCTTGCTTTTGTTCTTCCTTGCCTCTTTCCCACTTTATCCTCTTCCTCCCTGTGCAGGTCTCCCCTCTGCTGTCCTACTCTGCTTCCCTCCTTTTTCCACTGCATGTGGGGAGGATGACATCCACCTCCTGCTACCTCGGAGCGCTCTGTGCTGGGAGCAAGAGGGCTTCCTGCCAGAGTAGGGGCCAGACAGGTCACTGCTTCAGTCCTGTCCTGGCTCTGCTTCAGAGAACTGAGGCAGACAGCATTGCGCGAGTGGTGCAGCCCACATGGCTTTGTGAAGACACAAGAAATGGGCTGTAACTAATCAGGATTACACCACGATTAAATAAAAGGCAGGGAGAGAGAAGTGGTGCCCTGCGTAAAAGAGAGAAAGAATAGCTGCAAGGTCCCTGAGGCCCTGATCTGCACAGGGAAGTACTGCTGTGATATTCTGTGGTGCCTTTTAGCCCCAGACATTGCCCATATTTTCACTAAGACTGTTACTGCCATCCTTGCATACCTCAAGCAAAAAAATAAAATACGTTTTTCTACTTACTGGGTCAGAACTAACCTGGTCTATCGGGGCCATGTTAATATTTTAAAGAAATTGTGTTGTACTTCATGTTCAGATCCATGGTGACTCATCTGGCCTCTCTGTGTTCTGGATTTCTAGCTCTGCTCTGCTCTCAGGAGACCTATGAGCAGTCATTAGCAGTTTGTATACATGCTGTCCCATCTCGTATTGTCTTATCTATTCAGCAGTGGCTAAAATACACAGCACAGCTTGTCTTTCTGCTTACAATGTCTTTTCAGTAGTAGGGACAGGTGCATTTATTTTTTGTGTTTGGTTCATGTGTAGGCAGTTCAAGGGAAACAATGTGAAGAAACATGATCTAGTGCAATGGTGTTTTCTAGACATATGCCAACATGCTATGCCTGACACTGTATATAGTATATATACTGTATAGTTTTTTGAGTGCTCCCTAACACAGGACATGGCACCAATAGAAAACTTCCAAGCTTTTGAAGAAATGCTTCCGCATTGCTGTGCATTGTACCAAAGCTGATGCACTTCTTTTTTCTTTCACTAAGAAGTAGTTTTTGCATTTGCCTGCATCACAAGAGCGTAAAAACATTTGTATGCAGTAAAGCAAGACAGAAACAAGCCTGCTGTGGAGGGAGTGGGAGTGATTTCAGTTTCTCTACTGCCAGGAATATTTCATTTCTGTGTGAGGATATCACTTCTGTGTGAAATCCATTGGCCACCCACAAAGGCAGAGCCCTAAAGGCACCTTTCTGTTACGTGATGTCTTTAAATCCTCTCAGTTCCACAGAGAGGAAAGCCGATGCGAGGCTTGCCATTAGCATCTTCTGCACTAGTGTTCTCTAGCAGAGTGCATGAGGCTGGCCGGCTGGTACAGCTGCCAGACACATTTTATCTGCAGCTATTATGCAGTGTTGGCACCCACAACTGATACTAGCAAATAGGGCTGGTGTCCATTCCTGGCACTTCCTGGATTGCGTGGGAGAGTTTTCCGTAACTTACTGTCAGGGAAGAATGTGCTCGTTAATTACTGCAGATGCAGATAGAGGCCTGCACTGTCGTCTTCTGATTTTATAGCACCCTGCAAGTCTGGCATGTAAATCTTCTCTACCTAGGGAGGGAACTACTCAGACCACAAATGCGGCTCTCAGACTGCTGGGCTTTCATTGTACCCCTGCCACCAGACCCAGACAGATGCTCTGAGCCCACGTAGCCTCCATGGAGCTGCTTTAAAAATCACTTGCTCAGTGATCTCTCTTTGAGAGTTTCCTGTTCATTTCAGGAGGCAAATCATCGCCTGGTAAGACTGGCCATAATAACGAGGACAAGAGCCTTGTGCAGATCCTACATTAACACACTTTGTTGGCCTCACTTAGTCAACACTTCCTTAGTAGGATTAGGAAGAGCGGTGGATGATGTTTAACACGCGGAATTTTTCTACAGCTCTCTTTGTTTCATCCTCTTTACTTGTTGGAAGTAGACTGGATTTTATTCTTCTCTTTGCTATACTTAAATAGTAGTTTTTAAAGGAATCCATCCAAAAGACAGTTTCCAATCCAAACTCTGTTGATGTCAAGGAAGAATTTCTGTAATTTCGCAAGGAGAAAGTAGCTAACAGAATTAACTGTAACTCTAGCAGACCCTTCTCTTGGATTTCCTGCATAAATTGGTTAATTTTGATCACAGGGTCAACCTTTGCTTTTGCATAAAGTGCAGAATAACCTTATTACTGCCTTACAGAACTACTCTGTTTCCTACATGCAAGAGGGTGTGTATCTGATCTCATTTATTTCCAGTTACATCCACATATGCCCGTTTATCCTCGCTCTTGCAGGAGACTTTCATGCACAGCTAATTACACAGTGCATACAGAAGGTATTGTAATATCACCCTCAAATGCAATACGGCAACTGCTTTACTTTCCTCGTGCAGAAAAAGAAAAACCATTTTCTCTTCCATACTTCTAAAATGTTTTTTATAGTGTTGTGCCTATGTATCTGAGATCTTGAAGGAGAAGCACCTTTCTCAATGGCAGCATCCTCAAAAAATGTGAGCCTAGCAGAAGCCAAACCTTATTTTGAGATAAACCTTGGGTTTGTCCAGGCCATCTGCTGTCAGGTGTTGCTGCAGATGATCAGCCACAGAGCTGGGGGAGTTTCCAATAAACATGGTTTCAGTCTCTCACATATAAGCTATGCACTAACCACAACCACAGGCTATGGCAACTGTGGCAGCAGCAGACAGGAAGCAAGGAACATCTGGCCTTTAACTTCCTTTAAAGAGATTTAGTTTTAAGTTGTTTTGTTTCTTCTCTCTGTTGTCTTTAATGCTGTTCAGTAGAATCAAGCAGAAGACAGAATCTGAAACTGCATACCTTGAGGTGCCAGAAGAGACAGACACTAGGGTCAGCCCAGCTTCTGCTGTGCCTTCATGAAGCCATCATTGAGGGAGGGCTGGCTCCTGACATGGCCCTGTGAAGGTCATCTTTACATACCCCTTCTTCTCCTCCCCAGCTAAAAGAGTTCATTTCTGTGCCATTTCCATTTTCCTATGCTCCTCAAATCAAACACAGCCTCATGAACACAATAACAGCTCTATTCACGAGATGCTTTCTGTGCAATTAGGAATTTGCATGGGCAGGATGTCACCTAGCCAAATAAATCTCTTTGTCTGAAATGTTTTAATTTGTTTTTTTACTTCCTGACTGGTGAACTTGTGGTTCATTTACGTATTTGTATATATTTTTGCCTTTTATTCTCAGGAGAAATACAGGATCCTTTAGAAAGAACAAAGTCTATCAAGTGCATTGGGAACAGAGATCATGCTGAGGCTGAATCAGGCCAACCTGATCAGTGTTGAGGAGTAGACTCCCAAGGATGCCTGTTACAGAAGGAAACTGAGGCACAGATCAATGAATTGACTCATTGAGCAGCAGTGAAAAGGACAGTATAGAGTTAGGAACAGAGCCACAGTCGCTTGAACTCCTGCCCAGATCTTTTTTCACAGGGACACAGTGCTTCTGGGTTTGGATGTTGTAGTTTTTATGTTACTCTGTCTGCACAGGAAGCAGTTTACTCAAGTCATGAATAAACGTGAAAAGTGCTCAGCTTGATTTTTCTGTTTTCTTTCTAAACAGCAGTCTCCCAAAATAAATGTTCCCTTGAGTCGGTTCAACTTCTGGTAGGAAGAGTTTCCACAAAGACAAGACCTTTACCACTAGAAGGGTACAAATGAGTGAGTCAAAACTTAAAAGCAGAATAGCCTGCGATCATATAACATGCTATATTAAGAACTCTTGTAATCAAGTCTTCTGCTCAGTAACTTCTGAGAAAAGCTAGTACAGAGACTTCAGGGGAAGACAGCATATTGTCCTCTCTTTCACCTGCACCTGGGTCTCCATAAAAGACAATTGTGTAAGACTAATTCCTCTGTAATTCCAGCTACATCCTTGGAACCAGCACTGCTACCTCCCTGCTTTTTTTCTGCTACCTAAAAACAGTCTGCTCTCAATTTTGGCTTCTTTGTCGAGGCTCCCATAGGCTGTGAGAAAAGGGCTACCTGACGTGCAGCACTGCCCTTTCCTCAGTGGGTTCACTGCTGCTTCTGGCATATCTGTTCCTGTTTGTCTTGAGCAGCTCAGTGTTGTGACTTTCCAGTCCTTACTCATTTATCTCTGCTATAAGTTGACGTATTATCTCTACTGACATGTCATCTCTACTGACTACTATCTCTACATGACTCTGCTATGACTTGACTCTTTAATGAGCTCATCACTACTTTAATTACTGTCACAAGGGCAGCAGTAGTTAGGCACCTCTCAATTTTATCTCAGAATATGCTTTCCAAACCACGGTGTCAGAGAGAATCCCGATGGGCAGTGGTGTTGCTGTAGTGAGTGTCTGTGTGTCTCTCACCCTGTGACACTGAAATAAAGAAAGAGAATGGGAACTGGAAAGGAAGAAAACTTGGAAAGAGAGGTGTTAATGCCCTGTGGTGCAGACACCTCTAGGAAGGAAGGAGAGAGTGAGACAGACTGAGTGGGAAATGCCATTTCCTGATAGGATAATGTTGGCTAACATGTTTGCTGTAGTACAGACTTAGTGACCCCTGTCTGATAGCTATTTATAACTTCTCAACAATAATATTATCACGAGGCCACGGTCAATGTCTGCACACCAAGGAGGGGGGGAACCAAACCAGAAGTGATGTTTTTGCAACAAGAATAAATGAATCACCAAGAACTCGATTCTCATTTGTGAGTGAGGCCATGGTTCAGCCAAATGCCTATCCTCAGAATCACAGAAAGGAACCCTGTGCTGCCCACATACTGAGCAAATGAAAGGAATTAAATGCAAGCAGTCCTTAATTATGATGGGAGTAGAGCATAAAGTGAGAAGGTAGCCAGCAAATGTCTCACTAGGACATTGCTGCTCTGTTGTACGTCATCACTGCATGTGGCTTGGAGTTCACAAGGGCTGGCTAAATAGGTAGATTGTGATGTTGAAAGGTGACCTTGCTTTACAGTGCAGTTTACTATCTGTATGTCTATGGAATTAGATAACCTCTAGCACTGAAAATGAGAATTGTACAAAGCATTAATGTTAAATTCCTAGAAAGACTGTGGGAGACAAAAGGGGGTTCTGGCCAGAGCCATTGGTCTTTGTGTGTAATAAATCTAATGATGGCAGCAGTTAACCAAGAGCCTTTCCCAGCCCAGATGTCAGGACTGTAGCATGCAGAGGTGAGAAATCTGCTGTCTGGGAGGCATGGTGTGAAATGCACTAAAAGTCATAACTCCCAGCATAGTTCTGAAGTTGCTGCATTTTGAGTCAGAAGAAATCTGAAGATTTTTTTGCTTTTGTCCTTTCCAATTCTGTGCTCCACTATTAATTAAATGGGCACATTAAGAAACTTGCATCTTTCCATTAGCTGCCTGGTGAAAATGAGTGGAAAAACTGCATGTCCTTTGGTTAGTTGGTTGGTTCTGAGAATAGGCAAAGATTCTGGGCCAGCCAAAATCTGGTTGGCAGCATTGCAATACAAAATGCTGGGGCTGTTTCCATCCAGAGGAACAGAGGCTGGGTTTGGTCCATCACTATTTACCTCATGGATGATGTGATTCTATCAGCTGGAGTCTTAGCAGAAGAACTGAGTTGCACAGACCAGCCACAGCACCATCCAGTTCTCCATTGTCACACAGCTGTTTTGACCATCTGTAGTTTACTTCAGGGAGCTGCTCTGGTTGACGGGCATTATTATTTCATCTAAACAGTCCTAGGATCCAGAGTGATCCTCTTGCTCAGGGCTCAGGGTGACTGCTGCAGCTAGGGATGCAGGCACATGCTCTTGATTGCCCTCCTTCATTTGTCACAGTTTGAAAAACAAGCGAAGAGAGAATGGGAGAAAAGAAGCCATGCTGGAGAGAGAAAAACAGCACAGCTGTCAGGAAAAAAATATATACAAACAAATGGGCTGGAAGGAACAGGAGAGAAATAAAGACCTCTCTGGTAGCCTCTCTAAGGCTGCTCTTCCCTCCTGGCAAAATACAGGAAGCACTTTCAATATTGGGCGTGGAGCATTGTTCAAACTAATAAGTGCTTCTGTGCTTTACATATTGGTCTCTGTTAGAATTTGTCCAGAGCTAGGAGCAATTAGGAGGTGAGGAGAAGGCAGCATGGAAGAACCAGGATGCAGGCTGGGATCCAGTAGTAAGGAGAAGATAACATCAGTGAGGCTTAGGTACCAGCCAAGATAGTACTCCCCAGAAATTGGGAGGGTACTGCTCACTTTTGCCAAACTTAGGTAGTGACAGAGCATGAGGAAATGTTGTCTTGCTGCAAAGTGTAGCTTCTGTTCAGATAGCAACAGCACTTGACCCCATCAGTAGAGTAAGATTGTGGAACAAGAGTTTAATGTACACCAAGGAATTGAAGGAAAGGACTTGGTCAAGTTTTGCTGGCCCAGAGTGGGTAAGAGATGGCTGCAGTTCCACCAGGCTCCATCATTCCCAGTACCAGCTCAGTGCATGTGAGCCTGCTCACTCCCAGCCCTTGAGCATCTGCTGTTCTGGGAGGGGAAGGTGTTTTTGTTATTAAGCCAAACAGCTCTGCCTGTGTGGCAAGAGAATGACTCAAAAATGCCTTGGAAGTTGGTGTGGGTGATGACATCACTGGGCAAGCGCGTCACTACAGTGATCTCAGTGGGCTCATTAAAAGATAAATCTTAATAACGAGACAGGGAATACAATGATGCAAATCTCCAGCCGTGAGTGTGGGGAAGTGAGAGGGCTTTGGGAAGGGATAGAGGGAAAGCATGTTTGGGCACAAACAAGTTCTGGCTGTGATGCTCTTGGGCAAGCCTTGACTACTTTAGGCATGTCCTTCACATGAGCTGATGGCATTGAGGGATGGCCCTGGAGGGGGGACTCATTACTTTGCAGGTAAGGGTTTACCATTACAGTAGATGGTGAAAGGACATTTTACAGCCCAGAGAGATCTGTCTTTGTCACTGATTTTCTTAGAAGGGGGGTAAGGAAACCTGAGCACAGTTGCAAAGCCAAGTGGAGCCTGTATAGTTCAGTGCAGACCTCCCTGAAATTTATCTGATCATAGCATTATGGTCTTCTTCAGCTGCTAGGACTGTCTGTCCTAGCCAACTGTCTGTCCCCCCATGCAAAGAAGCTGGGTACTTTTATCAGTCTTATCATCTTCAAAGCCTTGAATTGTGTTTATACAGATGTGGCTTGCATTCATGAAAGAGCTCAGATGTCTTTGTCTCTACCTGTTTAACAACTTGCCCAGTTTGCTGGACAGAAAATATGTTTGACATGCTCCCAGACTTCCTGGGCTCTTTTATACTGAGCTGTTCATCTGGTACTGATGGCAGAGTGGAACCAACATAGAAGCAGGTGTCCATTACTCGAGGTTTCCAGGGAAAACTTGGGATGCCCAAGTAATGGAGAAAGGGAAAGACTACAGCCAACTGGCTGGAAAATGTGTGTAATAGACAGCTGGAGGGAGGCTGCTGCAGCTTTGCCATCATATCCTTTATGTTCTTTAACTGTCTGCCTTCTGGCTTTCAGAGTACCCTTCTTTGAACTGTGAGGAGTCAAAGCTACAGGCTGGTCCAGAGAGAAATCCTCTTTCTAGCAAGACTGCCTGGTTCCCTCAACTGTGCAGCCTCTAGAGATGAGCTGCAGTACACAAAGCTGCCCATAGCTACCCAGCCCTCCTTACTAACGTAAGAGGAAAAAAAATGCATGAAAGAGCATGACTTAGCATGACTGGATATGAGGAAGTATTACTTTTCAGAAAGGGTGGTCAGGCACTGGAATGGAGGTGGGGAGGTGGGAACTGGGGGTGTTCAAGGAAAGGCTGGATGTTGTGTTGAGGGACATGGTTTAGTGGGAGCTGTTGGGAATAGGCGAACGGTTGGACTGGATGATCTTTTAGGTCTTTTCCAACCTTGGTGATTCTATGATTCTATGATTCTATGACTTTTCCTTGGCTATCTGGGCAGCCCTCTTGCCTTGTATTTCTAGAGGCCACTGAGCTCCACTCTGCCAGTTAAAAACAGGGCAGACAAAGATCACTGCAAGACGAGGTGTTCGTTTCCTTGGCAGAGCAGGGAATTATGCTCAGCCATCCAGCAGGTCAGTGTGGGTGCGATGGGCAGGAGTGAGGTGAGATAGGAGCGTGGAATTTTTGAGGGGTGACAGTTTGGAAATCTGGTATTTTGAGCAATTCTTTTTTAGTCCTTTTTAGTTCTTTTAGTCCCTTTAGTCCTCCTTAGTCCATTTAGTCCTCTTTTTTAGTCCTTTTCATCCCCAAAAAATAAAGGCAAAGTGGTACATTTGCTGTTTTGCTGTCACCGAGAAATATTTCACTGAGCAAATGAGCAAATGTGCCTTGCTTGTTGGAATCTTTCACCCAATCTGCTCCCTCCTTGGCTGTTTTTTCTCTGTTTCTGAAGAGACCTGGATTCAGTCGCTTTCACCTTCATAGATGTTGTATCTGGCCTTACACAAATACCTTTGCTCTCTACATACACCTAGGAATGGTGCACTGGCTCACCTCACATAGGCACTACAAGTAAAATACTTGGACTCTCTGCTGCTACGGTGTTGCAGGCCACTTCGGTTTCTCAGATACTTTAAAACTATTCTTGTAGTGGAAGAAATGAAAATGGAGCAGGACTGGACCACAGCTAAAGAACTCAAAAGTGAATCCAAAAAGAAACAGGAAAAAGGTTTCAGAAGTTATAGAAACAGAGAAATGTATTTCAGCCTTCTACTTTACATGGCTGGGGCAAGGAAAAACGCATTGCTGAAACCCAGAACCAGCAGAGGATGGAGAAAGCAGTAATTGCATTTGGAGGTTTCAGAGATATGGGAACACTGAAGAGAGCAAATGGAATTCCAGAGATTTTTCACGTGCAAATGGATATTTCCTTTGAGAGCCTCTAGACTAAATAATGCTCTCTGTGTCTCAATGGACAATATATCCTGCTGACCTGGCAGCATCCTCTTAGTCCAACACAAACCAAGTAGTTCCCTGCAGCTGCTTGAAAAGGATAGAAAAGGGGAAAGAGAGGAAGAAGAGAGGGTACGTGGATAATTGATCTCCTTCTTTATTGTTTCCCCTTGTCTCTGTCTCTCTCACGTTTCTCTCTTTCCTATTTTTCGTGCCTGCAAAGTCTCAGTGCTTTGATTTTACGCTGGAAGTCAGAAAAGCAATGATCTGTGCCATACAGATGGCTGTGTCAGATAAAGGCAACAGTACCTTCTGACCTTTATGTGTAGAAGTACAGATGGGTTGTAGCTTGACTGGGACTCTCTCAGATGTTTGCAACTGCTTAGAGTTTCACAGTGATAGAAAATGGACACATTGAATACAGTGAACTCATTCTCCCTCCTACCTGATGTTAGTTTTGTATAAACTCAGAAGCAGTTGCTGGTTTAGGGTGGGGGGATATTCCCAAATATATCTGGCTTAATAGATATAGACATAATACGATCTGGGCTGTAAGATGGGTTTTCAGTTTTAGGCAGTATGCAAAATGTTATCCAAGCTGATGAATTTAAGGTCTTCACCAGCATTTTTTAACCTGAAATTCATAAATCTGTTATTTATTTCTGAGGCACCTGCCAGATGAGCTCAGAAGAAAAGATAACAGTTAGGAGGATTACTTCCACTTGTCAGGAGACAGTACATCCGCTGGGAAATCTTTAGGGCATCCTTAAAGCAAAAAAAATTGAAATGACTGATCTGTTTTTTCATTGATGTGTTCATTTTAAGCAGCTGCTGTGTAATAACCAAATAAAAAAATCCCCCATCTATTTTTTTCTGCTTATCTTTCCTTCTCTTTCTTTCTCCAGTAATTGAATATAACTAGAAGAAATGTTTCCGCTTGTTTGTCTGTCTATCCCACCTCAAAAGACTGAACCATGCTCACATTCACGCTCACATTCAAGTGGCAAAACTCTGTCTTCATTCCCTGCTCTTTCAGGGAGTGCAGCAGCCTTTGGAGGTTAGACAGGAGTTACGCTGTACAGCTCTGGGCCGGCCTATGGAGTCAACCAGGCTTTAGCTTGCTGCTTCCTAAGGTTATGGGCCAGTGAGCTTTCGCACGGGCCTGGCCAATGTTGGCACACAGTATATTTACAGCCGGTGCCCTGATGTGATGTGTGATCCTCTCTTCTGTCATTCATCCATCACATAACCGCCCCGCAATATGCCAAGAGTACTCTTGGCCTCCACATAAAACCCAGAAGAGGGAAGGAGTTCATGCAGCCTCCCTTGCACAGGTACAGGCAATTTGGCTGTAAGGGTTCACTGTCCTTTAGCCAGAATACATGCCACCACTCACGTGCTGCATGGGGAAAGCACTGATTTTACTTGTAACCCTGTCTTCAGTAGCAGAGGTTACTGCTACAGCTGTATTGGTTTGGCTTTAACAGGAAGCTAATGCCTGTTTATTCTTCCTTTCCAGATTGATCTTTCAGCATTTCCCTGACCCATGCCTCTGTCTGCTTTGCCAGCCCCAGCACAACCTCAGCTCGGATCTGTCCATACTAGTGAAGGTGAGTCTGTGATGTTTCGGGCCTCTTGCACTCAATGGTGCATTGAAGCACATCAGGAAAGGATAAGATCAGGTATTTCCTTTGGGCTGAGTGCCCAGTAGCTTTGGAGCAGGGGGAGGGTTTCCAAGGCCCCTTCCGAAAGCAGCGCTAGTGCTGCTCTGGCATGGCAGAAGGAGAGAGTTCTCCTGCCAAGTCCACTCTGGACCCCTGATCAAACACATTGGGGCACCTTCTTTGTGCTAGCAGATGAAAATGCTCCTCTCATGAACTTGGGTACCCACTGCCAAGTTTAGATGCAGTCTAGACACAGTAGTTTATTTATAACCTTGGCGCATGACGTGACAGGCAGTGGGGTATAAACAGCATTCAAACACGATGAGAAGTGGAGTTATTTATACATCAGGGTGCTGAATGTAGGGTACCACAGCCCCAAGGGCAGAGGTCACAGCTGGCTTGAGGTAGGAAGCTGCCTGAATGGTAACAGTGGGGCCTTTTGAGAATTGGACATAATCATTAAGATCACTGTCAAATCCCATACTTTTGCTTTAGCAAGACACAGACCAACCACAACTTGCTAATAATTTCGAGCTGCGATAGGTTTTTCCTGAAGAATAAATCCTCCTATAAGAGACAAATGGGTGAGGAGGTTGTAAATGGCTCAGCCATCGCTTGAGATTTAGGCAAATGTCCATTCAGTCACAACAGCAAAAATGTCCAGGTTCAGTAGGTTATATGGACAAGGATACCCTGCTGACAGTTTGTCCAATGGATTGAGTAGCTGCAGCTCAACAAGTCCAAGAACTGATTAATTCATGGCAGTAGCAGAAGTCAGCATCTATAGCACATCTTGAATATGAGAGAACATAAGTACAATGAACCTGTAGGCTGCTCAGGCTGTGAGGGAGTGAGGCATTACTGGCCATACAGTCTTAGGAGCTCCTTACAATTAATTCAATTTTATGTTACATAGATCCAGTCATGCGAGGTTTAAGTGACACAGCCCTGAGTAATGTTGAGTAAAAATCTAGTTGAGAGTGACAGAGTGATTCGTTCCAGAATTTTAGCCTAATAATGGATAAAAATGGATTGAATGGAAGGTTAATATCTGTGAACCTTTTTGGGCTCTTGGACTGAAATGGGATGGAAGCACAAACTGTAGTTATTTGCCCAGGAGTCTGAGTTTTCAGCCAGCTCTCTTGACTTCCTGTGGAGCCTGCACCCTTTGAGCAAGTTCACAAGGTGATTTTAATTCCATCTTGGCTTTGATGCAGGAATCAGATAGAGGTTGAACCCTTTATACATTTCATCAGACAGTAGGTTTCGGGTATGTTGTGTAGTGTGGCTCAGTCATGTCTGAAGCCTCTCGGGACATGGAGACCCAGTGAGACAGGCTGCCTGAGCAAGCCAGACAAAGTGACAGAATCAGTCAATGAATGAAAAGATGAATGAAGTCCCCATGTCAAGTCTTCCTCAGGTTTTGCCCTTCAGGAAGAGGAGTGTCACATCAAGAGCTGGACATGACTGCTTTTTCCTCTCTTCATTTTGTTACAAAGAGATTTAGGTTACTGCCTCTAGGTGGGGAGAACCAGTTCTGCAGGTGATGGTGGGGAAGCAGAAGGGAAAGAGTGAGATTGCATTCGTGTGGCAATAAATATCCAACTGTGTCCTGTGACTTGCATGTCATGAGACACCTCAACCTTCCATCCTGGAAAGAAACTTCACAGTCATAATTGGCTTTAATAATAGCTTGCACAAACGCAGTACTTTCCCCTGAAAATCCTACACACTGGGCAAACATCTGTCAAGTCCTACAAACTTCTGCCCTCAATGCAGACATGTCACTGTCACTCGTAGATGAAGACAGATTATCCAAGTGGAAAGTATATTGCTCAAATGTTAGCTCAACCTGCAAGTCAGAGAAAGATCAAAGAACTGAATCCTTTGGTGCTTTCACTACCAAAATGTCCCTTCTCCCCTGCAGGGTTTTAAGGAAGCTATTTTTCTATCCCATGAGATTAACCTTGCTTGATTTCTGTATCACTTTAAAACTGGGCCTCTACTTCTCTGCAGTTAAACACTTAGACAAAGTGGAGTACAAACAGCTCCTACTTAAAGCTGTAGTTTTTACGTCAGCTTTGCAAAGGTCCAAAGTGAGAGGCCATCCTCCATTATATGCAGTAAGAAGAACTTCAGCAAGAGAAAATTTTCCCGTGTTGCACGAACACGCCAACTCCTCACGCTGAATCTGATGTCACACTGCTATGTTCCCCGGAGAATTCTGCTTTTCAGTATCTGCTGCCTTCTCAGTAATGCGAAGGGAGGTCTCAGCACAGATTGCTTCCTGCAGCATCTCGTCTTTGCAGGGAGAGAGGCAGACAACACAGTCCAGGAGCACTTGCAGATCCTGGAAGCTTCCTGGTGAGAAGCCTATTTATCAGCAGTCAGCACCGTGATTTGTCAGAATAGCGTGGTCCCTCTTCTGCTCATCTGAGCTGTGAGAAATGATGTCAGCCCAGGAAACTGAACTGGATTTAGACAGAGAAAGAAGTTGGTAGTGCAGCAAGCCACAGCATGTCTCAGTGGGCCAAATCCCACATCTGAGAGCCATAAATGCAACAGTGAGGGGGAAGTGTCAGCATAAGAGTGCTGAATCATCTCATCCCAGAATAAGCCTTTGAGAGGTCACCCAGTTCATTCTCCTACACAAAGAGGGGAACAACTACCTCAACATCCTTCCTGGCAGCTTGTTCACTGCACCTTTTAAGCTACAAAGAACCAAGAACTCTCCCTCTGTTGACAAATATTTGCACCTTTATTGGGCTACTGTTGAGCACATTGGGCAAACATATTCTGAATGCTCCTGTGCTGCACCTTAACTGTGTGCTGTGGGCAAATCTGGCTCCCAACAGAGAAAGCAGGACTACTAATCAGTCCCTGAGAAGTCCCTGACAGAGTATTGGAAACAGTTAACATTTACAAACATCAGAAAGGTAAAGCAAGCATGCACCCATAATGAGGAGCACTGCTGCTCCTTGTCTTAATGCCATATCACATCTACCTGGCATCTTGCGTGGATCCAAACAGAGCCAACTTGTACTTTGCCATAGCAGAGGGATCCCCCTGTTGCTGCTGCTGCCTGCCTATGGTTGCTTAGGTATGAGGTTGTTTGGCTATCATCAGTAGGAAATAAGAGCAGATTCTGTCCCTGACATGATGCATAGAGAAGACTGTGCAAAATTTAATTTACTTTTCAGCTCCAGCAGTTGAGCTTTCTGACAGCTTTTCTGGCTCCTTTTGTGTTGTTAAGTTGCAAAACTTCCAGAGATCTTGACTCAATGCTTCTTTTGCTTTTGGGAGGGAGAAAGAAAAAACAAAAACATGCATGAGAAATGTTCCCTTTCATGAAAAACTGCAGCACATACTGGTACTTTTCTTCCCCCACCGCGCATGTGCCCACAGAGCTTGCATGACTACTCTGAGATTAGTCTTAAAAAGCAAAGAAAAATCTGCTGCAAACTTGGTTGCCATTGTACTGGCAAATATCACTCAGCTCTTCCATAATTCCCATTCATGGAGTCAAACATTCCCTCATAGCAAGAATCCCAGCAGGGGCACGTTAAAAAAAATTGAGTAACAGTTTAAAAAAGATGTATTTTGGAACCCCACCATCATCTCACGGTATTCAAAACTTGAAGAATTCCCAGGGATTACTTTGCCAGTGCCTGACTGAGAGCAAGCATCCAAGCAGTAATTATTTCTGGTGGGGAAAGATTTCCATCCGTTCAGTACAAAAGGCCTCACCTTGGATTCCTGTGTACTTTTCTCCAAAGTAGCTGAGAGGAGCTTTTGATGCACAGAAGGTGTGAGATCTGGCACACATCAGATGTGATCTGTTACAGAAGTGTTACCACACAAAATTGCAGATCTCAGTGTGGCCGGCTGGCAAATCTTGATCTGATGTGGCTATCCTGTGGCCTTGCCTTGTCTGTAGGATGCCAGGGAGGAATGTTTTGAGTTACTGAGGGACTGATCGCTCACTTACTGGTGTGGGGTGCAGGGCAGGAGGAGTAGAATAAGAAAGAAAAGTTATTTGGTGTGTTGGAAGTGCACAGCCAGCACACAACTGAACTGCAACAACACACACAGGCAGGAAGCATCTCTGTTTGCAGACACCAGTTAAAATGTGAGCTACAGTGCAACTACTGCCACAGAGATTACAAAAACCAAAAAGTGTCTGTATAGTTATGGGCATGGAAGAATTCATATTGCTAAAATGGCATGGTTTCCCTGTTTTGTTCTTGTTCCCTGTCCCCTATTCCATCAGTGATCACCAACACTAGGGGCACAACACCTAAGAGCCTTCTGCATGCTACTGCTTGTAACTTGACTTTCCTCGTGCATTAAGGCAGAAACCCACGCAAGGCCTCATCACTTCAAGTCCTATTCCCCTTCATTGTGCTCATGGTATACAAAGAAACATGCAGATGTTTTTAGTTCTGATAGCACGTTGAGCCCGTGACACTGCAAGAAGTGTTTTGACTTGGAAGCTGAGCACATTTGATAGGAAGGCTGCAGCAGGAACAGCAGGCTCGATGCAGTCTGGTTTATGCAGAGTATGTTCTGATGCCTCTGGCTCCAGTGAGTGAGCTGTCTGTGCTAGCAGTGAAGGATTGCTGAGTGCCTCCTACAGCTTTTATTCCAGCTTCTTTAACCCTTTGCATGGACTGGAAGGCTGTGTGTTCGAGTTCATCCATCTCAGTTCAAGCTGTAGCTCTGAAGATTAGTGTATGTACTGCAGGATTATGGCTGGTGCATGTCAAATGACACGTACTTTCTAAAGGATTCATCATGGAGGCTGCCTCAGCAGGTAGGGGAGTGCTGAGAGCTGGACTGGGTTCGCCTTGTGGACTTGTATGTGTTTGGGGAAACTGAAGGGTGTGGGGTGTGCTGTGGGTTTTGTGTCAGGCGCTGTGTGCTGAATGAGGTGCCTGCCCAGGAATCTGGCTGGGAATGTTTCTCCTCCAAGCTTTCCAATATTTTGGGATGTCCTGGGGAGGCTTCAGAGCTCATTTCCTCTGCGCCTGGCACTAAGTCTGCTTCCCAGCTCTCCAGCAGCCACGCGAAGCTGCAGGGAGGCCATGAGGTGAGGCATGTTTGAGCTGTTACCTGGGCAACAGCTAAACATTGACTTCAAATAATAATTGTAAAATAACTTAACGTTGGAGCGATGAGGCAGGGGAGAGGGGGCTGCCACTGCCCATTGTCCCAGGGAGCCCCATAAAATCCTCAGTGAAAACCTACTTGTACAAGCCAAATTGGCTGAAGCTCAATCTGTGCTCAGAGCTCTTGACAAACTACACCCAGACAGAGGCACCATGGTGCCCTGGTCCTTTCAGATGGCCTTCTGCAGCATCACACCCAGCCACCTGCTCCTGACTGCCGCATCTCTGTATTGTCTGTGGCTTTTACCAGGCTCCAGGAGGCTCCACAAAATACATGGAGGAGTAAAACTTTGCACACAGACTGTTTCCCAATTGTTCTGGAGGCAATAGAGCCTCTGAGCACACTGCTTCCAGTCTCTGAGCTGAAATTTGAGTCCCTTGCACCCAAGAGATTTGCGGAGCTTTAATCAGTGACAGGTTAATTTTTGAGTTCATCCTTGAAATGAACAGCAAAAGAAATGGGAAGCGCTGGGGTAGGTTGCAAGTACCACATGTTGGTTTAGTGCTGTGCTTGGGGATGTAGGTATAAATGCTGGTAGCTAGGAACAGAGTACAACCTTCTGCATGGAAATAGCCTTGGTGCTACCGGGCATGGCTCTGTCATGGCTTGCGTTAGTATTTTCAGTGGCAAAAGTTTAACTCAGAGGGGAAGCAAAAAGGCTGACCCTGGATTTTTAGATGCTGGAGAAATGAGAGGGAGAAAAGAGCAGCAGTCTGTGGGGGAGTGGCTGCTTCTCTTCCTTATCTTCTGTGCCTGTGTTCCAGGTAAAGAGAGACAGAAATCTTCTGCAGCCCTTCCCGCCCAGGTGATAATTGTGGTGTTAGCAGGGTTCATCAGATGCACAGGATGCAGCAGGTACTGCTGGGACCACTGCTGCAGTTTTCCCTGCCTGTCTGAACTGTGTTAGTTGAAGGTGTTACACACAAGCCAAACAGCAGATCTGAGGCAGATATCATCACTGGGGATCCAGGTCCCTGACGAGGTCTTAAGACACAAGAGCATTATCATGATGAATTAAGTTCTGCAGTGTGTTTAGAGTCGCATAAACTTGTTCCTAAGCACCCAGCCTTTCTGTATCACAGACATGTTACAGGGCAGGACTTTGTGTTTGCTTGCTGCTCCTAGATTTACTGGAAAATGACTTGGCCAAGGTAGATTGTATAACATATAGTATTAAAATTACCAGCACTGTTCTTTCTCTATAGTAAAGCTGGCTGTGGTGAAATGAGGACTTGCTTCCAGACAGATGGAGATGTAGCATTAGGTAGTCATGGGAGGGATTGGATTGTTTTTGACAAGCAGCATGATGTCACTTTCTTTCAGTCCCCTTTGGGTGGGATATATCAACAGGCTGCCATTTGCCTTGCATGCAGTGACTAATTTCTTTTTAAAACCCATTTATGCCGCTGCCGCTTCCCAGTTAACTCATTCTCATCTTTTGCCTTTTGTCACGGTTTCAGTCAGAGACAACAAAGAAGTATGAGCTGTATCAAATAATGGCATTTGCTGTGGGGTAGCATTTTGCCAATGCGTGTTCTCACAACAGCCAACGTACCCTAAGATCAGACGCTGCCTGACACTGCAGTCAGCCGACTGCCAGCTCCTCCCACACATCTCTTCCATCTATAATATAGGAATAATTATCTTCTTTTATATAATTCATCCCCTTAGGCTGTGAGCCACGTACATCATGGGCTGGGTACTCAAAGGGTACCCAGCACTGTGAGATTAAAACTGCGTTGGCAACCTGAGAGTCAGAAGAAAAGTTATCACAACTGTGGTGGCAGATAGAGCCCATCCAGCATTTCCGTTAGGGATTCTTGGCCAACGTGTTAGAAAACAGCGTGGGCTGAAGGACCACATCTGGAGATGACAGGCGTGAGTTACAAGAAGAGGCCAGAGAACTCCCTAGTTTGCCGACAGGTCCATGTGCAGAATCCATTTATGGCAAGGTCTAAGATTAGCAAATGTGTAAGTGGTTCTGAGGGGAAACACCAGCAGGTTGTTACTTGCTAGGCCAACAAAAGCTGGGTGTTAGGATGGCAGTTAGCACAGTGCGGTGGACAGATGGTTTGGTTTGGATAGCTGTGTCAAAGCTGGAATGGCACCCAGCAGCACCAAGAGAAGTGGAAAATGCAAAATCCATTGTACAGTGAGATGCTAAAGAACATTCCCTCCACCTGCACCCAGCTTTGAGCTGTATTTGCCTGAGTAGCTCCTACAGACACACAAAGTCAAGACCAGGTCTGCTGCATGCCAGACTGCCATGGTAACAAAATCCAGCTCTCCTCCCAGAAGGGCTGGAAGTGAAGTCTGACACAGCCCAGGGCTGATGGTGTATCTCATCAGCAGGTTGGAGAAGATGAGTATCAGCTGGTGTCACTCCCCACCCAGTGAGGCAGAGGACGCTGGGATAAAGCCACCCCAGATTTCTGTCTCTGAACAAGATGTTCTGGACTTGTACTACCGCATGTTTGAAAAAACCCATGCCTATGCTGCTGTGTAAGTCAGGCAGGTGTTTTCACTCCTCTCTGTTCGGATGACTCCTGGAATTACACTGAGTCATTGTTTCTAATGAGGAGTGCTTGGGGTGGAGGTTGGAAGAGAGGAATAAAGCCTAGGTGATCTTGGAAGTTAATTGCTGCCTGTGACTTCTGTTGATAAGGAGGAAAGCTTCCCTTGAAGACTGTGCTTGCAATGACAGCATTGCAACTCCATGAGCATGTCAGAGTGCTGTGCCTCTATGGAAAAGGGGATTCTTGAGCTGCACATCTCTCAGAGAGTTTCTTTCTAGTGGCAAAACTAGAATAGCTGAAAATGCTGGAATTGAATCTTTGTTTATAAAACTTTCCTAAAAGTAATGAATAGCATATATACAGAGCTTTGAGCGGTCAGGTTCTGTTGAGGCATTAGAGACTCACTATGCAGAAAAGCTGCTTAAATAAGTCAGTTCCAGGACAGAAGGAAATGTTCTGATGCTCTGCAGAAAACCTCAGTGGCAGCTGCATCAACCAGGGAGTGAATATCTGCAAAGAGCTGTGAGCCCACTGAGCAGAGGAAGGCCCTGACTAAGCCCAGTTTGTTCTGTAAGCAGCTGTCTGTAGTGCTCTTCCACACCATCGCAGTAGGGACACATCTGCATGCCTGGGGGCCTTGCTGCTGTTGCTGGGCTCCAGTCACCAGGGGTTTACCCTGGTGGTTAAGAAGTTCCAGCTCTTCTGCCCAAAGGCCTTTCCCCTCACTGGGCACAGGCATGTCAGGATGCTGATAGGAGCGAGGTCCCTAAGCGGGAGGAATTAGAGAAATGCAGATGGCAGAGTGATGTTGGATTCCTCTATGTTTTGATTACTCACCAGAAGAGAATGCTGTGCTGTAGGCATAGAGACAAGGTATAAATGGGAAGTGTGGAGAAAAGGGGGGAGCCTCTCCCACCAAGAATATGTGCTTTGTACCCTATACTTCTCTGCTTTTCAGCCAGCCAGTAAAATGAAAAACATGTGAGGGGTGGAGCAGGAGGGCAGGGATTTATGGGTTGTTTTATAGGAGATGATATAAAATGCTTTTACTTCAAGTTCTCTATTGTGTTCATTTCCTCTCTCCTTCCCTTGCTTTTCTCTTAACCACATGCAGGACAGAGCTTGATCCAGGCTGTCTGCAGCCACGGCATAAATCTGCCGACAGAACCCCTGTGGTCCGTGGCAGCCCACCCGTTCCATGTCATTTATTGTGGCTTATTGGCAAGGAGAAATGGAGCCAGGTGATGTCTCTGTGCTGTGGGCACCTCAGGCTTTGGTGGCTCACCAGCTCTTCCAATGTCTGTGCAGATGTGTGGAGTTGTAATAATGGTGTACATCATTAACATTCAAGAGCTCCAAAGACTTGCAGGCACCGCACACAACAGTGCAACCTCTCACTGATGGTGAGCAGAATCCCATCTCTCAGAGGGTGCCATAATCAGTAAAGATTAACAAGGTTGACTGTGCAAATATCACTACATGGAGGTGATGTGACTGAGGTGGCTCATTACAGCAGTGACACCAATGGAGCCCTTCAGCATCAGGACAAAGGGAAAAAAAATCGGCTTTGGAAACTCATTGACCTGTATATTCTTCTTGGATTTGGTCTCAGGAGAAATCCTGAGATATTTCAGGGCATTACAACTTATTCTGCAGTTGGAAGGGGGATTTCTGGAAGGATCTGGTGATCAGCAGTGTCAGATTTACGGGAAAAGACGCAAGGCTGATAAAGCTATAACAACAGGACACCCAGTCTTTGTGGGATTTATTGCTATACCCTAAGATCTGTATTGGCTCATTGCTCTTGTATCCACACTGTTACATTTCAGAGCGTATTTAAATGAAAACCTTCATCTACTGAATAATAAAAAAGATGCAGGAAAACATATGTTTGAACCATAGCTCTCATTTCTATAAAACTTAATCCAAATCCTGGGCTATTAGTCCAAGGAAGAGGTAAAGGAAGGAGCCCTGGAATTACTCAAGGAACCTTGCATGGTAAGGCTTGGAAAATGCTTGTTTGCAAATTCGTTGCTTAATTCTGGAGTGAAGACAGCAAAAATCAAGAGACAGGAAAGGTTGGAAAGGATCATTTAAAGCTAAGCTAATGATAATAAAAAAGCATATGTGGAAGGTAATAAATCTGATGGGATGGGCAGCCATTTTGCTAGGCACTTTGCTGATGTTAGCTAATAAAACAGCAGAGTGTTTGGTAACTGAGGTCATCTCCTCTGTGCATTCCACCCTTACTTATATTATTTTTTTCCTCTCAAACCTTTTTATTTCTAAGGGAAAGATTCAATCAAGTGATGATGTGCAAATTCTGGGATGTGAGAGGTATTGTTGAGATGAAGCGTATTTTATTGCATTCTTATAAATATTTTGTTAGTTAAATTGCAGAGAAGCACAAACACAGGGAAAAAAAAGGCTATGTAGATCACTGTCATATTGGAAAATTTCCCCACCTTGTGTCTGCTGTAATTCCACATCGAGAACAGAGAGAGCATGTAGGTGATGCAGTCTATCACCACGATGCTGTGGCCTGTTAAATCACATATTTAGCTGTATTTAATTTAATTGTAGAGTGCTGGGTTTGATAACAGTTGTTTTGTATTTGGGTTGGACAAAAAGGATAAAATCCAAAGAGAAGGAAAGAGACGAAAAAAGATGGAGTGAAAAGGATGATGAAGGGTTTATTTGAAGGTAGTTGCTGTCCTCGGGGAGGAAGGAGAATCTGCCTCCAGCAAATTCTGTAGAGGGGTTGAGCTTTACCCTCTAAACTCAGCCTCAGTTCCATGAAAGTTCAAGGGCGTTTGGTTTTGCTGTTGATTTGTTGCTTGCAGATTCACTCCATGGAAGCACCTTAAGGCTTCAGGGCTTGAGAATGAACTAAACTAGGCACTGGTGCCTTGGTGGCTCAGTATGAGTCCACCTTACACAATTTGGGTAGGGAGGTAAAAGGAGAGATGTTGCCTGGAAGATGCTGTGCAGGGTTAGTGACTCTCACACTTTGCTGTGCTGGAGCTGGAAAGTTCCTCTCAGATTGGCGTGTTGCCCTGGGAGGGTGGGAGTCACTGAATTAGAACCCTGTACCTTTTAATTCTCCCACCCAGCCCACTCCCCATTCATGAGATGTTTGATTGCTGAGCTCACTGCTGAATGGAGTCCAGGTAGCTCCTCAGTGGTTCAGCTGCTTGTCCTGGAGCCCTGGATCACAGGCTGTCCTCCCATATGTTTCCTATTAGGCCTAGTCTTGCCTGCAGAGATACTGACTATGGGGATGAAGGGAAACGGGCTCTTAGAGAGGGATGATGTTCCTCTTTTCCCTTGCTCTCCATGTCATTTCCCCAGAATTCAGGATTCTTTCTGCCTTTATTTGGCTCTGTTGGTTAAGTTTGCACTGCACCACCATGGGTGGAGGAACTCTGTTCACCTACTGCATTTCTGTGAAGCTTGTTCTTGGGAAGAGGCTCTCGTGGTCTCCTGGTATGCCTCTAGGAATTTCATTTGGCCTTTAAATGGAAAATTTCTGAGGTGCTACGGGTTTTCCTCGCCCACAGCATAAGCGTAGCTACAAGACCCCAGGGATTCCCTTATGCTGATGGCAGACATGGAGGTGTTCCTCCTGCAGCCAGTGGCTGGCACTCTCCTCCAGCACTGAGCCAGGTGGTACACAGGAGGTCTTTTCACAGTCTCCCAGTTAACTCAGGATTCTCCCAGCCCTCAGTCACTCATTCCAGCCAATTAAACCTCCTATTCTTCCAGAGAGAGAAAACAAAAGACTGTAAATTCTTGGCTTCAGTGGCATCCTCTTACCACAAGTTCCTAAATCCAGTTCCATGTTATGTGGAAAAAAAATGGTTTTCTTTTGTCGTTTTTAATTCTACCCAGTTTCTCCTTCTCTTGAATGCTCTTCTTGTTCCTGTGCTGACAGTCTGACGCTCCTGGTATTGGGTCAGCCCTGCAGTGGTTGCATGAAGGTATTTAAAATGGTAGCAGCTGCTTCGAGTCTGTCTGTCCTCAGGGTCCTGAAAGTGGAACTAAGTCTGTCTTAGCAGTGACAAGATGTTTAGGAGCAGCAGCCAAGACTTGCAGCAGCCCAGGCTTCTCTGTAGTGTCTAAGCACTGCTGACTGGGAAACACACGTTACGACGGACAGCTGACCTTTGGGCAAGCCAGTCTGTGCCCTGGCCTCATCCCTGCTTGCTCACTTTGTGCTGGTTGCCTTTGTGTTTTAGCTTTCCCCACATAACACAAGAGCAACAATTGCACGATACAGCAGGTAGAAGGAATTCAAATTGTTTGTGTACACTTAAGGCCTTCAGGATGCTACTTAAATCACTCAAAAGACTCTTGACACAGTTTTGATGACAGAATGAATAGCCAGGTGAAATGTTTCCTTATTGTGTTTATAAAAATACATGTCCTGCGTGCTCCCTCAGCCCTGGGCTTGGATACTCTTTTAGAAATATGCTTCTCCCAAAGCACCCCTCAAATTATGAGCAATGACCTCAGCCATTCCTAGGGCAGCTGAGTGCTATTACTGTCTTCATCACCACCAGAGGTATTTCTTTGATGGTGCTCCTGGCAGGGATGCACTTTGGAAAAGAGCGGAGTTTCAGATATGTATCCGCCTTGTGATAGACACCCACTTACTGCACCCTTCCAGATTCCTTTCACCAGGTGCTCTGACAGCTTTAAGTTCAAACATTTAGTATCTTCAGGGAAGAAACATAATTCCCTGTGATCTTGCTCATCTGTGTTGCTGGTTTTAAACTGAATGCCAGAAAATAGCAAAATTGCAGGCGTCTATCTGTTGTGTTGGACTTTTTTAGCAGTGTTTCATCAGGCTGAGGACTTGAGACAAAACTGCTACAGAAATGTCTGACCCAGCTCCAGCTGCAGTCAGTGGAAAAAGAGTAACTGACTGCAGTGGGAGCTGGATTAGAACCTAAAACAGTGAGTGCAGTGGTGATGCGGTGTCTTTCATCTCAGAGCTGCTGGGTGGAATCCAGACTAGGCTGGTAATGGTTGGGAACCTGCCAGCAGCTAATGATGTGGAACAAGTTGGTGAGTCCTTGCTCCAGTTTGTAGGAAGCCACCAGACAAAACAAGTCCCGTGAACAGCCAGCTCAACCCTTCCTGGTTGGGTTCATGCTGTACTGGCAAAAGTGTACTTCAGGAACTTACCCTGATGTGGCTCCTGTGGTGTCTGATTTGCTGAGGCCACAGTGCTTCTGTGCACATTTATCGTCATGAAATTCCCTAGAAATATTCTGCATGCTATAAAAACAGTGTCTGGAACACAGTGCTTTCCCACATCTCTCCTGCTGCTTTGATGCAGTCATAGCATAACCACAAAACCGGTCTTCCTCCTTGGTTTCCCTGCATGTTGTCGCAGCTCCTGGAGTGAATACCTGCACTCTGCAGCGCTCTTTATTTCAGCTCCCATAGGTGAAAGGCTCTGTGTGATGAAAGAGCAGACACCTCTTAGTGTGCCAAAACCTCAAATTCAGCAGACTGCTGAACCAAGAAAGAGATTGACTTTCTAACAATATCCCACAGCATGTGAAACGGTGTGAGAGATTGGATGACATGCACATAACAATTAAATATTTCTCCCGTTTTCAGAGCTATTCTGTAAAATGATGAGAAGGAAGGAAAGCCAGCCCACTCACTTGGGGTGAGCAGATACAAGCCGACATACCTCTTCATTCCACCTAGAAAAGGAAAATGAGAGTAAAGGTGATGACAGCAAAAAAGCAAGTGATATTTTTGCTGTCCAGCTTAAACCAGTGAGGTGCTCAAACAGTGTTGATGGCTTTATTTTCCTGAGCTTCAGAAAAAAAAATTATTGCCACCTATGCTTTTTTAGAAATCATCTCTCCTTTGAGATGTGTTTCATGGACAGGAACAGGAGCCACAAGACAGGGTACTTTCAAAGTGTCCCGAGAGGTTGATAGTCAAATATAGGCAAAACGAGTTGCAGGCAGAAAAAATGTACAGGATCTGGTAAAGACCAATCTTACGTGCCTAGTGCCTCACTGCCCCAAGGTGGTTTTGCTTCTAACTTTGGTCTTACAGTGCTCTCTGCTGGGGAGCAAGAGGTAGAGAAAAGCACAGCTGCAAGTATTTCATCTAGAAGTCAGGCACCTCAGTGCCAATTTAGCTTATATATTTCTCCAGGAAATTTTTTCTACCTCCTCTGGCCCACTGGTATAAATGTGAATTTTAACAGTTCTCCAGGAATGTTTCTAACCGATGCAGAAATGTATGACAGAAATGTTTGGAGCCTTTAACCATGCTCAGTAAAGCAGCTGTTACGTTGGGTGGCAGCAGTCTCCAGGCAAACAAGCTTCTCTTACACCTTTGTGCATATTCAGGTTGCTAGGTCAAGGCACCTGGCTGGAACTGTGTGTAACAAACTCGTCACTGAGCTCAACAACGCAATTAGATTGGTCTTTTCTACCGCTTTGCTGCTGGCAATGGTAAACAGGGTAAGCAGTAAATTTCATAATGATAATTTGCCACCTAGTGGAATACCATGCAATAGCATAAGTTGTTGCTCAATAAACTAGCAAAAAACCTGCTAAACTCAGATTAGATGCATGCAAGAGCTGAGTATTTTAAAAAGTCCTTTATAGGCCTGATAAATCTCACACAGAAGGTGAATGGGAGATGCTGTGAGGCTGGCTTCCCTTATGGATATTTTCAATAGCTGATTCTCTTAACATCTGTAAGATGTCATAGGATGCAAAGCACACTTTGGACCAAAGGCTATATACAGAATAAGGTTTGCTGACCTTTGTCTGTCCTACTTTAGCCTATCTCACACAGAGACAAAGGAAATGGAAATCTGTTCCTACAGCTTTAATATTAGGAGGTACAACCTGATGTGCCTCCTGCATACGTAGCCCCACCATGCCAGTCAGTGAACCAACTCAGAAGCAGCTCAGCTCTGCACATACCCTTCCCCAGGTCTCAGGCAGCCCTGCTAGAAGTCCTTGTCCAGGCAGTTTTCTGGGAAGCTGTTCAATGAGTGGCTGTCTTGAGCTACGCCTCCCTCACACCTCCCTGTGTGGGCTGCTGCCCAAGACCAAGAGCTCTGGCTCTTCCCTCCTGTCCGGCAGCTGCTCTTGCTCTTGTTTGGCCCTCTGCCTTGCAGACAGGCCCACTGCCCAGCTACCAAGTGACATTTGCATAACGTACACAGCATAAGGGCAGGGAAAGAAGAAAGGAACAGGAATAGCAACAGAAGAAAACAAGCTGAGGGAAAGGGCACCTATTGCACGCGCACATTCTGCAGGATCAGATTTCCCCATTTCTCTGTGCCTGTGAAACAGCTGACCAGACCTCTCATATGTCCCATTCACTGTTCTTCACAAACAACTGATTTCCCTCTACTTCCTCTTTGCCCCTTAAGTCAAACAGATTTTCTTCTGTCCCTCAGGTCTGGCTTCCTGTTTCCATGCTGTAAACCTGCTCAGGCTTAACCAACCTAATTGATCTAGGAGCTGTTTTCCCAAGTGTGCTGGTGGGTTGGAAATAACCTCCTGCCACAGCACAACTCTCCACAGATGGGTGTTTGTGCACATGTGCGCACTGTGAGAAGGGCTGCTTTGTTTCTGTGGGACTGGGAACATAAAATTGCGGCTTGAGACTGGTTTTAATGCGGGGGGAGCTTTTCTTGGTTGGGCGTGTGGGGAAATGGTTGGCCAAGTTGTGTCCATGTGTATGTTTGTATGTGTGAGTGCTCCATGTGCGTGAATATGAGAGGCCAGTGCTCCCACAATTGCACCTTTGACATTTATGGGTACACGTAAAGAAAATAACACCCCAGCTTTCACTGTGTGTATATGTGTGCTTATGTGACTCCTTAGTTGTTTGCATGTGAATACGCACCACTTCTGTTTGATAGGAAGCCTTAGCAAAGAAGTACACAGAGCCAGTTGTGGTGGCACTGATGTTTTCAGGTGCCATGGATATGTTGTCTTAATGTGTATGCCTACCTGCATGCTTTTGTCAGTGTGATGAGGTCAGTGGTTTTATTGGCTGGAAAAAGGCACTTCAGACTATGTGGACCTCCAAATATCATGTGGCAGCCAAATGAATACTTCCACCAAACAAAAGAGAGATGTTAATGGACTCATCTGCCTCCTGGTGATCCTGCCAAGGTTGCCAGCTCTCTTCTGAATCATCTGCTTACCAGATTTTTCTATTCTTAGATGAATTTGCCTGATCTGCTGGGATTATACTTTAAAGAAAGCTCTTATCTCACCCTTTGACAGGCCTGGCTGCTTGAAATACTGACAGCAAATCCATGCCACTGTCTGGAGCTCTGGTCTATGTTCTACATTATCACAAAGAGTAGCTTTACAGGAGCTCGATGGCAGCTTAGGATCCTCAGGATTCCAGGTTGTGCCGGGGCCAGATATCCTGGGCAGTGACTTGGCTTCAGATGCTTAATGCTGTGTTCATTCCTTAGTCTCAGCAAACCCTTACACAGCCCACTAGATTAATTCTACTTCAGTGTGCCGTCACCCTTGAGCCACCACACAAGATCTCAGAGGTAGATGTTCTTTTTGGGCACCTCGGTGTTCATCACCATCACCTCACAAAGACACAGGAAGGTCTGAAGGACTGTCGTTGGAGACTGAGGTCCTCCCGAAAAGCACTGCCCCTACTGTGGACTGTGGTCTGCTCCATCTCTTGGTTTTAAGCCGTTTTTTCCTCCGATTAGGAAAGCCTGAGGATGTGCACACAGAGACTTTGAACTCCTGCATCGCTCAGCGTTGGGGCTGGAAGTTCAGTTTGTGCCAAGCCAGAGGCGTGAAGTTCATGTCTGGATCTCAATTGCAGTTCGGCTGTGTGTTCAGCTCGTTGTCACGGATAATAGAACATTTGTGTATACGGAAAAATGTGCAGACTTGGGGTCTTTTTGTAGATCTTAATCTTTTCTCCAGGATTTTAGCTTTCATGTAAAAAGCCAGACATTCCTAAATGTCCTGGCTGTGAAATTCACCCATAGCACATAAATTGATGGCTCCTATAGAGGAGCATAAATCACTGCACTGGGCCGGAGTTCTTCCACTGACTGCAGGGAACGAGAATTGAAAAAGCCTTGTGTCGTGTGCCCTTGAGTGTGCTAACCATCACCGCCAGGGCACAAATAGCCTCGGATCGGATCCAGGTGTGCCAAGGGCTGTGTGAAGCTGCAGGTTTTAAACACGTAAGTGGAAGTCGCGGCGGTTTTCTGCTCTTGGATCAGTGAAGCGGCGGAGGTGTTTCCTATGTCCTCACTGACTGTAAAACCAGAAGAGCCGTTTGCATCAACGGCCGCCGCCGCCACAACTGCGCGCGCGCAGAGAGCGGCGTGGGGGCGCTGTGAAGAACCGCCTCGCGGCCGGGAGTTGTTTCCCGCCCGACGCGTCGCGCGCGCTCGTGTGACGCGTCGAGCGCCGCCCGCCGGCGTCACGTGCGCGCGCCGCGACCCGGCTCTGCTGGCAGCGGCCGGCCGGGCAGCCGGAGCCCGAGGTGGCGGCGCTATGGCGGGCGGCCCGCAGGAGAACACGCTGCTGCATCTCTTCGCCGGCGGGTGAGTGTGGAGGTCTGCTCCCGAGGGGAGCTCGGCGGCTGTAAGAACTCCCGGCGCGCTGTGAGGGCGCGGTGCCTCGGCGGTCGGCTGCTTTTAATTCAAAACCTCGCTGGGCTGCTGGGCTGCTCTGCCGGCAGCGGGCGGCGCACCGTGATGCGCTGCGGGCGCTCGGATGGAGGGCTGGGTGTGGGAGCTGCGGCCCCTGGGCTCTGCCTTTTCCTGACCCGAAAAGGGCCCGTTCGGTGAGAAAGAAAGAAAGAAAGAAAGAAAGAAAGAAAGAAAGAGATAGAGAAGGCCTCGGTGTTACTGCACGACGGACCTGGCGTGCCGGGATGCTGCTGCTGCTTTGTCTTTGCTCTTTCAAGGGGTTGTGAGTTTGGTGTGTCGAGAGCCTGGGATGGAATAGACAGAAAAACACCCTGTGAGATGGCCTATCACGGTAATTTTAGCTGCAGTCTAGTGAAATCGTTATGATGTGTAAATTAAAAATAAAAAATCAAAGGTCTAGCAAGAAAATCCCACCCACCCACCTACTAGGAGTGTATATAGTAGGTCTGTCCGTGTCAAAAATCTTTTTTTTAATGGTTTAGGCTCACTGAGCAGTGGGATAGCTGTAGTGTTTGCCAGCTGACAAAGTTCAGAAGCCCACATGAAGCCTATTGTTAATCTGCTTAATAGCAGACATTGCTGCTTCTGTTGCTAAATGGAGAGAGAAGGTTGGCTGTGAAGCAGTAAGTTCATTTAATACAAATATTAAAGCCAACAAAGCCAAGTTTTTCAGACACACAGCCTTTCTTCTGCTGGCTAAAATGGTTGCATTGTTGTAAGTACTCTCTCCCTGTTGTTTTTCCATTCTCTGCTGGACCCTGTGCCAGAAACTGGACCTGGATGTGCCCATGCAGCCATTTGGGACAGAAACAATGCCTCTGCATAACTCCAGGTGTCCTCATGTAACTCCTTGCACAATAAATAAATTGGAATTGTAAACTCATTGGGGTTTTAAATTAGCACTGAATGTTCAACGTCTTCCTTATTTATTTTGTAACAGTCTCTGCTTTCCCTTAAGATCTTAATAAACATTTTATGTGCTATAGCTGGGAAATCATTACGTTCAGACTGGTTTCAGTAGAGCGTGGACGGAAAGAATAGAAGCACAACAGAGAATATCATCCTGGCCTCTTAGTTATAATAAGATTGATCCATTTTTAAAACAGTTCTGAAAGTGTGGCATGGAGGAGAGAGATGGTCTTTTGGGCATACAGGCCTTTACAGGTTAATTGGTGAAGCTGATTCTTGTTCTGAATGTGTTCAGGAGGCGCAGAAAAATGCACCATCATTTGTTTGGCTGTGATGTTACAGAAAGGACAGTGAGATAGCAAATGTAGTTTTCCTTGTACATCAGCTGATGCTAAGATGTTTGCCCTGTGCAGATAAGGGTATGAGTGTCTGTGCCCACCTGCTATCCCAACACGGTTCTGATCGGTTGCCCACATTTAATAATGCTGTTACCTCTGCTGTTCAAGTCAGAAATACAGACTTCTTAGGGCTCACTGGATGGAACAACAAACTGAACGTCAGCTTCAAACTGTCATACAGAACCTGCAGAACCGGGTTCTCTATGACAGATAAAATTATCTCCTCCTGTAGAAGAAAGTGTTGGAAGCTCAGACCGCATTATAAGTTGTGCAAGATGCTGAGCTTTGTTCCATGGTAAAATACTTTTCTGCAGGTGAAGTTAGAGGAGCTCATTCACTTAAGTAATTTTGAGATTCGCTGGTGGTATTACAGTAGCTTCTTGCAAAAATGAGTATGGGATGGTGTGTCAGATCTCAAGGAGATGCAGTGCAATTTCTTATGTGTGCACAAAAAAGGCAAGTCAGCGTACTTACAGATAGAAACAGTCATTGACTTCCTCTTGCTTGTTTTTCATTTTAAGATTTATAGTAATAACAGCAGGCCAAAAGCTCTTGGGATATTGATGGGAAGAGGACTGTGAGGGCAGAGAAGGTTTCAGAAGCAACAAACAGAATGATGCTTATGTTGTACAACAAATGCAAACTGCTTTCAAGTCTGGGTTCTTCCTTCCCTGCTGAAGTCAGTGGAGTTCTTGCTTATTTTTGTTTGGGGAAAACTTTGGCTCAGGCTTCAGCAGAGGTGACTTCATTTTGTCTTTCCAGCTGTAATAATATGGTTTGCTACAGGGATTTGCTAAGAAGTGATTTTTAAAGGCAGAGCAAAAGCTGAAGGAACTCCTTACTGTGATTTATTTTGTACAGGTACTGAGTGGTGTCTATTCCTGAACCTCAAGAAGAGGTTTTTTTTACTGAAACTGAAGGAACTGTTTCTATGAATAAAATCACATTTGTGACTTTTTTTCTGTTTGCTATTGAGGCTTGACTCTGTAACTCCTTTCTGCTACTGCTGTGAAAGGCAAACTGAGACACCAAGCAAAGCTTCCTTAAGCCACCTGGAAGGGACTGGAAGCGTACTTTGGGAAGGATTGTTAAGTGATTTGGTAAGGCTGACAATACCAGTAAATCTCAAACAAAATTACTGAAGTGAATGAGCTCCTCTAGCTTCACCTGCAAAAAAGTATTTTATCATGGAACAAAGCTCAGCATCTTGCACAACTTATAATACGTTTGTAGAATGGAGAGAAGCAACCTTGACCTGAAGCATGTATTTCTGTTATGCTGTGTATGTTATAACCCTTAAGCTGATAATGAGATTTGCTGTCTTTCAGCCCCTTATCTAGTTTAGGTTCTCATCTGCTTGATGTAATTCAGTAACAGATCATCACTGAGGAACACCAAGTGCTGGCAGCAATACACACACCTGATGACAGCTTTATTTGCTGGAGGTGCTGTGGATGCTTTATATCTCAAAACCATGAAGAACAGTCTGTATTGTTTTGAAGATGACTTTCCTATGGTTTCTGGGAATGCAGCACCTCACGTTTGCACTCTTGATGAAGCAGTACTGAATATCAAACATGCAGCCTGCTTCCCTGCTTGTGCTGTGCGTTTCATGCTAGGCCATGTGGCACACGTCAGAAAAACAGAATGAAATCCCTATCACAAACAAAATCATGGGGAAAATGGCTCATCTCAGTTTGCCTTCAAGGAAAGCAGATGCACTGGTGCTGCAGTGCTGTGCTTTGTGCTGATAGTGCCTCTGAATTTAGCTGAACAGAGTCCTGCATCCATCATAGGGGCCCAGTCAGTAGCACCAAATGCAATAATCTCTGCTCTTAATTAAGTTACTTGGCATCATCTATATCAGTTGTGCTAGTGGGTGCTGAGAGTTTATTTCAAATGCAAGTCATTGGTGTACTGGGGGTGGACTTTATAAAAATAGAAAGCTGCCAGCGAGAGAAAAGTTCAAATTGAGTTTTGAGATTTACATTCTTGGCGTGGCTTTTACACAGAATGTTTTCTTTTTATGGGGGGAAATAATTTTTCTGCAACTCATAATGCACAGCACATTGTATCTCCATAAGCACTCAGCCCTTGGCTTGAGGATATGAAACGTGCTCCTGTGTTTGTACGTCACAACTCAGAAATGTGTTTTACTGCTCCAATGGTAATGTATGCCTGGCTAATGTGTATCCAGAGGGAGTGTTTGTAGCCTGAAGTACAAACACTGTTTTTCTGGCAGTTTGCAATGGGCCCAAGCTGGTGCATTGTTGGGTGTCTCACACTGAAGGGATCTGTGTGTGTGATGCATGCAGAGCAGGGCTGGGAGCCCCTCGTGTGCTTGCTGTGTGACTTGTCAAAGGTAGCGTGCCCTGCGTTTGTTTCTGAGCAGGTCTTTTGACTGAAGGCAGGTTTAGAGATTGTTGGCCTTTTAGCAAGAGAGTAATGGTGGTGAACACCGCTCACATCTCTGGAACTGCAGTTCTGCATGGTGTCTCATTAAAAACCTCATCCTGATCGGAATTAAGGCTTAAATCTGCAATCGAGGCAACACCTCCATCTTCCCAAATCAAATGGATTTGGCTGCATATTCACAGCTGAATCTTTCAGGGTTAGGGCTGTTTATGTAGCTGAGAGAGGCTGGTGGTTGTTTTTCCTTCCCAGATGAAGGTATTTGGAACACTGTGGGAATACAAAGTGTTTTCTTTTATGCACAGCATGTTATTCAGCCATCTTTGTGGGAATAGAGCAACGCCAGGATTTAATGGAAACAAATTCCCATGTGGAGGAAAATCTGCTCATCTGAACAAGATGTCCAACACGTCACAGCCCCTAGTAGAACTGTCTGCTGCTTATTTATATTTGGGGCATGGTTTATGCATCCTGTTGGCATTCTGAGAATTGCTCCTTTAGATAATGCTTTTTTTCTTAAATGGCATGCAGGCAACATTCACTCTGATCTGTTAAAAGTGACGATGCAGATACTCATTCCCTGTGTTGAGTACCAAGGGATTACATATACATTCCCAGAGTACTCAAATATTCAAGTCTGCATAAATTAACTGGATTATCAGGCTAAAAGGATGAAATTCCAGAAGTGAGCCATGAAGAAAGAAGACAGCTGATGCAGGAGGGAACATGCCAGAGAGGCTCAAAAACGTTATGGCAAGATGTCACTGTAGTCTGAGCAGCTGGTGGGTCAGAAAAGGCAAATGGAATTTCAGTGTTGTGAATTTATGGGGTGTTACTATGAAAGTGTTGTTCTGGTGTTCATAAATGATGATAGAAAACACAGCAGCGTGGTGTTGGTAGATGAATTAGCTATTAAGGAAATGAAATTATTTTCATGGAACTCACTCAGACTTGCTGTTATTCGAGTGTTAATTATATACATTTATGTACTGAATATATGTAGTGGGGAGAGTGGCGGCGTGGATCTGCGAGAGGAACTCTCAGAACACTTTGTCCTTGCATTTAAAGGTCTGAGCTCTGGGGACATGAAAGGTTTTGCTGGAGGAACCATTCCTGGCCTGTTCCTCCCAAATCTGGGCTGAGGCATGTGAGTGACACGAGAAGCATCTAAAAAGGCAGGAGAAACAGAAGTGACGCCCACCAACAAAAGGCTTGTGTCCAAGCTCTCCTTCAGTACACAGGACGACCAGAGACCCAGCGAGGTCTCTGTGAACAACGTCATTCTTGATCCCGTGGCACACACCTAGTTCTGTAAACAGCTCTGTGACTTTATTCAACCATCAAATCTTAGTGGTCTGAAAGAGATGAAGGCAAAGCTCTTTCTTACAGGATTTGTCACTCTGAATGTGAGGATTTTCTCAATTTGGTTACGTTTTCCCTCCCTTCATCAGGGAAGAGGAGGAAGCAAGTTTCTTTAAAGTCCTTAAAGGAGAAACTCATTGAAGTATTGCTGTTAAATCAGATTGCCAGGCTTGGTCATGTCAGTTTATTCTTTTGGATAATTGTGTCTGAAGTGCACAGTGCTTGGAATCCAGGAGCCTCAACAGTATTGGCCAACAATTGTTAGTGTTTAATATAAGGCATTGAGCAAGCACCAGGTAATGCCTTTGTAAACTGGTGTGTATTTTTTTGCTGCATTTTTTTTGCCAGTCTTTACCATTTTCATGCTTAAAAGTGCTTCTCCTGTTAAAGTAGTTCACATACAGAAAATACATGTTAGTACCTCTATTAACGTCCTTTTGTAGTTCCCTGTTCCCAAACGTGCACACAGAGTTCTTGCTACTCTAGCAAGGAATTCTTTACATGCAAATCAAAGGATGGCATTAGGTTTTTTCTTCCTTTCCCTCTCATGGAGAATTACTTAAATCACAAATTGACATTAACATCAAAGAAAGTTAAGTTGTAGATTTGTGCTGCTTTCCAAGGGAAGTCTAAGCACAGGTTTTTGAAGGAATAACGTACTTAGATGCTTGTACAAACAAAGAAAATTCCTTGTCAATCTGTTCAGTTGTAGGAAATGCCTTTGGAAAAGAAAAAAACCAACAAAAACCTCTTAAGTCTTCCTAAATCCGAACGTGTTAGTTTAATAAAACTAAGTGTTCTTTTTAGTCATCCTCAGAATTATTTTTATCTGTCAGGTTTCAAAGAAGAGGCATTCAAAGATGATTGAGGAGCAGTGACAGAGCGAGGTGTTTGACCAGGAGCACTGATGAGAGTTGGGTGTTGTGCACTGCTGTGTTCCTGGTGTGCTTTTTGTGAGCCACGCTGCATGAAGATGAGCACGGCCTCTGCAGCAGAACAGGCAGCTCTAACGTGGCTCCCCAGGCTGTTGTAGCATAATATGAAGCTCAATGTGTTGTTTTGGTGTAACAACCTTCATTCAGCCTGTTTGCTAGCTTGGGGAATTTCCAACTTTAGCTCCCCTGTTTCCTATTGCGTGGCAGTAGTGATGAGCAGCAATTATATTCAGGACTAGTTTCATATTGGGGATTTTTATAGCTCTTTGATGCTTCTTTGGTATCACCTTTGATAGGTGATAGAAGTAATGGCTGCTGGTGGTTTTCCATCACTGTACTGGAACATTCAGATATCATCCCAGTCTCAGTAAGAAACTGATGTGTGATCCTCAGTGGCAACTTTAGCCTGCCGTCCTGGGAAAGGTGTAACAAGAGGGTTTGGAACCTTTTTTGTGCAGTGTAGTACAGAACATTGAACTCATTGTGTGAAGCTCTGCAGTAAAAAATAGTCAGCCCTGGGTAATGTAAAAAGAGTGTGTCTGGAAATCCTCAACCCTGATTCAGGTGTGTTTATTTCCTAATATGCCTTGAAATCTATTTTTTATGATAGAGCTCTGTGTCAGGAGTGTGAACTAGGTGAGTTTGTAGCAACAGATTGAAAAGCTTCCAGCCACCAGCAGTTTCTGTATTATTATCTGGTTACAGAGAGAAATCGTAGGTTAAAGAAAGGTGTTGAAAAAGCCCTAGAACAAGAAAAACATGGAGTGAGACAGTGCTAAGAGCAGGATAACAGCAGTTAAAAACTATATCACATGAAACTATTCTTCGGAAATGTGGGCAAACCGAGTTAAATGCCCTTATTAAAACCATGATTTGAATTGTTTCTGCCATCTACTGAATTTATTTTCAGGTGGATGCCTTTCAAGTAAGAGGACTTTATGCCAGGTGGGATTTTTTTTTCTTTTCTTTTGTATATATAAAATAACGTGGATGTAGCACAGTGGCTCCCTGACCACCTTCTGTTCAAGGAAAATCTCCCTTGGAGTGGCCTCCATTCACTGAGTCACAGGCTGCAGTCTCCAGGAGTATGCTCAGTTCAGAGGTGTGTCACTGATACTGCCATCAAGCAGCCTTGTAACTCCTCAGCATTAAGTTTCCAACTCAACAGCTGTTATCATAGAGCAGGCTGGGCAAGGTGGATGTGATGCACTCCAGATCACTGACTCTCCTTATCTTGGAGAAATTTGACCTTCCTTTCAGAAGTTGCCTTGGAAAATGTCTGGCTGCTGCTTAGAGTGCAGCCTGAGCCATCTCCTCTGCCTTTCCATCCCCTTGCCCAGAGACATCCTGGTTTCTCACTCAGTTTCTCAGCTTGGATGTCTCAGAAAGAATGGGAGGTGCTGGAACAGGCTGCCCAGACAGGTGGTGGGGTCACCATCCCTGGAGGTGTTTAAGGAAAGGGCAGATTTGGCCCTGAGGGACCTGATGCACTGGGCAGTATTGGTGGTAGGTGGCAGTTGGTCTTTTTCAACCTTAGTGATTTTACGATTCTATAATCCGCGTGTAATCAGTGCATGTGTAATATTCCTGTGGGAATTCTAATTAATTCTCTTTAGTAGCCTGAAGAACAGCAGCCTCCCCTGTTCCCACCCTCCCTCGCATCCTTGCAGCTTCACCACACCAGAGAAGTTGATAGCCATTGTTTTTAAGGGAACCTAACTTGCAGTAGAGAGCTGTTGTAATCATAACTGTTGAAATGGTGGAGGATTATATTTGCTGCGTACAGTTTCTTAATTCCCAGTCGCTTGTTCTCAGCTGCCAGCTTCCTGCTTCCCATAGGAAAAATCCATCCAAGGATATGTCAGTGTTAGGACAGCCACCTCTGAAACATGGCACCTCTGACGTTTTTACAGGCAGGATTCCAGCAGATGATCAGTCATGGATTTTTGTTGGAGTTGGGAATTGTTTTTGCGTTTCACCCTTCCAACCTCATCACTACATGGGATCATCATAAGTGTTTCTCAGCCTTCTCTCCCCTCCCACAAGGCTTGGGAACAGTCTCCCTTGCCTGGTGTGGAAACAGCTCTGCTTCTGTTAGTTTATCCACAGTGTGGAGCAATTGGAGTCAGTTATGCAGTTTTTTATTTATGCTCTGTGCTCTTGTGTCTTGCTATATCTGTGCAGCCACATTTTACTGACTGTCTTCTATTTAAATTGTGTTTTACAGATGTGGAGGAACGGTTGGTGCCATCTTTACTTGTCCCTTAGAAGTAATAAAGACTAGGCTCCAATCTTCAAAACTGGCCTTTCGGACTGTCTATTACCCACAAGTCCAGCTGGGGACCATCAGTGGTGAAGGAATGGTCAGGCCAACATCTGTTTCACCTGGGCTCCTTAGCGTTCTTAAGTGAGTACTGTTCCTCTGGTCCTTCAGTGTTAATTGACACCAGTGATCTGAGTTTCAATTCCTCGGTTCAAACAAGGAATGCAGATTTTGCTCCAGGCTTGCACTGCAGGGATACATGTCAGTTAGGCAGTAGAAAGATAAATTATTCTTTTAAAAATACATGAAGTTCCTGAGTGTTCCTTTAAGCTTCCACAGGATTTTATTGCTAGCACTCAGAAGCACATTGATTTGGGTAAGTGTCTGGGAGTATTATTTTTAATCTGCTTTTGAGATTTTTGTAGTTATTATATTCTAGGAGTCAATGCACACTGCATACTCCAAGCTTTGTGTTCAATGTGCTTTAGCTTGAAGGAACTACCAGAAAATATTCTAGGGGAAAAAAGCCTTTTTTTTGTTTCCTTTTTCTTTTTTTTTTTTTCTTTTCCAATAACAGGAAGACTTTGAGCAACAGAACAGGTAATCCTTTCTAGCTGAGGCCAATTCTTGGCACAGTGGTTGAAGGACTGAATGAACTATGCACTCTGTCTTTCCTGGAGCCATTCCCAGTCTTCTCTGAGTAGCTGGAATGATACTTTTACTGTTGCTGCCCATGCTATTTAACAGGTTGATGAAGTAAAGTTTTGATTTCTCTCTCTTTGGAGCCTCGTTTAAAGGTGAGAGTCTGTAGCCTTTCCTCCTCCTTAATGGGCCAGTGTTGTAATGAGATTTCTGATTCTCTGTGTTTTGTGATGCATATCAGTCACTGATCCATTTTCAAAATTGATTCTACTTGAGTGCTAATTTGAACTAGATGACCCCCAGAATTCTCTGATCCCTTATATTATTGGGAGGAGCTGTTGACTGCATTGAGAGTGGGGAGGCCTTGCTGAAATCAGAGAGCTGGGCAATCACCAACCACAGGAAGTTTAAAAAGAGCGAGTGCTGGATTCAGCACATAAGAAGGGGCAGCCCTGTCTATACATACAGTGCTGGAAGGCCACAGTGTGGTTTCTCTGGAGCCTTCTTTCTCCAGGCTGAAAAAGCCCAGCCTGTCTTTGTAGGAGAGGTGCTCCAGCCCTCCTGTGGAGCTGCTCCAAAAGATTTTATACATCTTTTTTGTTCATAGGGCACAGTACTTCAAACAGGGCCTCAAGGGTAGAGAGGGACAACCATCACCCTCAACCTGTCGGGCACCCCTCTTGATGCAGCCCAGGAGTTGGCTGCATGCTGCAGTTGGCCTTCTGTGCCACAGTGCACGCTGCTGACTCGTGTTCAATTTATCATCTATCAGGAGCCCCAAGTCCTTTTTAGCAGGGCTGCTCAGAGAGTTCCCCTAGTGTGTATGCATATGTGGAATTGCCCTGACTAAAGTGTAGCACCTTGGCTTCCTTGAGCCTCATTAAAATCACAAGGATTCATCTCTCGAGCTTGTTCAGGTCCCTTTAGATGGAATGCCTTCCTTCTGTATCAGCTGTGCCTCTCAGCCTGGTGTCATCCACAAACCTGATGAAGGTGCACTCAATCACATCATCTGTGTCTGATAAAGATGTTTAAAAGTACCGGTCCAAAGACAGACCCTGGGGCACAGCACTTGCCACCAGCCTCCACCTGGACCCAGAGCCATTGATCACAACCCAAAGTTATGGTTCAGACATCATGCAGTGCATCGAGTTTATTTGGATCATTGAGCACATCACAGGGTAGAGCAGGATGGTCCTGCTTAGATCAGGTAATAGAAATGCCAAAGAAAATACTGACTAGCAAAACAAGTTGAATGATTTATGTAAGGCCAACACACTTGGCAGGTTGCCTGAGGAGAAGCTGCACAGTTATGTAACAGTACAGTGCTAACTCAAATTCTCTGCAGAGCTAGATGCTTAGAGTCATTCTGGGACTTGAGTTTCTGTTATAAACAGAGCTTCTTTCCCATGCCAAACACTTTGTATTCAGAGGTGAATCTACAGCAATTCGTGACCAAAAGTATAACTCAGTGCCAATTGCCTTCGGTTTTCTTCTTTCCCTTTCTACTGTTTCACCTTGCAGCACTGGTCTAAAGACAGCTGTTACTAAAGGAAGTAATAATTTAAACATATGAGGCTGTTAATTTATTTCCTTTTCCCATCTTTCTCTAAGATTTCCCTTTTAGGGAAAGAAGAGATGGGTTAAAATTAGGTCAACCTTTTAATGTATTTATTAAGCTCATTAAATTTGGTTGACAAATCTTGATTTCATTTCACCCCAGAATTTCTGTGGTGACTATGATCTTGATTTCATTTTGCTTGAGGAATTGCTCAGCTGCATGTATCACACCATGTTTTTGACCTATTTAGTCCAGAGGATTAAGAAGTGAGAATGAAATAATCATGCAGTCTGTCATTCCCTTGCTGACAGTGTCTGTGAAGCACAGATAATGCTATTGATTGTGATCTTTCTGATGAAACACAAACGTATGAAGAAAGAGGAGTAAGTCAGATCTCTTATATCCTTTCTGAATCCTGACCATACATACATGGCTGAACTGGATGTGACTTGGATCCTCTGTTTTAGGAAAACTGTATGGCTGAGGAAGCAGCCCTTCAGAGTCCTGCACATAAAATCGTTCTAGAAGACTTAAAGATGCTGAATATGAAAGCTCCTTAGCTGCTGTAAATAGAAGAAAAGTAGGTACTCAGGAGGACAGGTTAAGCCTGCTGCTGTATAGAAAGCACTCCAGAAGGTCGGGCTGTTTTTGTCTAATCCCTTTAAGATTCTCATGAGTCACCCCAGCTGGAAGCTGCAGTCGTGACTGCTAAATGACAAAGAAGGAGTAGTTGGTGGATCTGTCTCCTTGGAGACACTCAGCTCTGGAGTTTACACAGAAAGTTCTACTCCACTGCAGAAATAAAAAACATTTCAGGAGCTCCTATGTATCTTCTGCCTAATGAGCTTGTTTTTGGAATCCGCAGGGGACATTCCCAACAGTGCTAATGACCTAGAAAGCAAACGGAGAATTGGACAGTACAAACAGATGCACGTGAACTTCCCCTGGGACCTGGTGCTATCTGGATTTTATTGCATGGTTTTCACGTGATGAGCCTTTATTTCAGTTGAGGTCTACTGCAGCAGGCTGTGCACTCAGCCCCTGTGATTACTGGACCACATCTGGCTCTCGCTGGTGAATAGTTGGCTATTTACCAGTGTTTGGGTGTTAATTCAATCCTTCTGAATATGTGCTCTGTTAATTGGGCAAATAATTGTGTAAAAGTAAGTCTTTTTCACCTGAGCAAGCGTGGAGCTTGACAGCTGGACTATCATAGAAGCTCTAGCTGAAAATGCCTTCCAAGATGTGGGGAAAAATGGATGAAAATGGCTTTGGAAACTTGGGCTGTAGCAATTGCAGAACTACAGGAAAACATTATTGAATTGTTATCCTGCTTTACACCTGGTCATGAAATCTGGTGACACACAAGGGTAGTTCTGTAGTTTGTGGCATCCTTTGGAGTCTTGCTATGAACTCTTTTGAATGCCCTCAAAACCAGATCAGTTACTCTGAACTACGTGGGGGAGCAGCTTGTAGAAGGGTGCAGCATTCAACTTCCACTGGGAAAAAGTGACTAATTGTGAAAGGGGAAAGAGTGCTGGTGGTTTTAAATTTTTCGTGCCTCTGTTCAGGCAACAGACTCCTAAACTGCTTAAGTTTCCTGGATACAGAGAATGACAAAAGTATTCTTTGTTCTTCAGTCAATTAGAATTGGATTCTCTGTGAAACTATGAAGTTCAATTCCTTTCAGCTTTCAAAAATGGAAACTGTAACCTTCTGTCATACGACTCGCATTCGCCTGCAGTGCCCTGAAGTCTTACAGCACAGTGGTCTTTATTCAGCAGTGTATAATTCTGCTAATTTTCTTATAATTCTTTTGTACAGTTGTGAACTTACTAGTTTTCAAACTAACATTGATTTCTTCAGCACAGTTCTTTTGACTGATTGTCTGCCAGAATAAGAAGCGTAACTTTTAACCTAAATACTACCCTTTTTTTCTCTGTTTGCTTTTATTTTAAGGTCAATTCTGGAAAAAGAAGGACCAAGGTCACTCTTCCGAGGTCTGGGTCCAAACTTGGTTGGAGTTGCACCATCGAGGTAAATAGTTAAGCTGTTGCCAAAAAGCACATTTAAAGCATCAACCCAAACATTGCAGCCCGTTTGCGATATAGAAGAATAGGTCATAAAATTATCCCATCCATAAACTGCTTTGCAAAGCATCAGACTGCATAGCTTTCATGTCAACAAATAATTCTAAAAATCATCCTTACACTTGTATAGCACTGACTTTCGCTTACGTGTATCAGTAACTAATGCATTTAGTACCTGTTTCTAGTCAATATTCATATTCTCTTCTTAAAAGGATGGAATACTATGAAAGTCAGTACTGTTTTTTCTAACAATGAAACCTCAGTTTGTCATTTTTTGACTTCTGTAAACTTCTGTATGTGTGTCTTAGCTGCTTGTTGTGATCTGTGCTTTCTGTTATCAGTGGAACTTTGTTCATGATGCTATCCTCAAAAAAATAATTAGGAGGGGGGAATATTTTAATGTATTACTAGAAGTGTGTGAAACTGCTTTTAGTTAAATCCAGGGCTAAGTGCTGCCAAGGCAACTATAGCTCTGACCAAATGTAGGGAAAACAGAGGCTCAGAGTGGGATGTTACAGTCCCAAGGGTACAAAATGTATTAAATGCCAGGGTTGGCATTAGTATCCAGTCTAACTTGCTTTAACAAAACCATGTTGCTTCACATCACAGGCTTGGTATGAAATTAAGATCTTTCTACCCTGTGGGTGTCGAGTCAGATAGTGGCACCTTAGAGGAAAAAAGCTTGTATTCCTGCAGATGGACACATCATACAGAGGCCCCTTTTTAGAGAGTCCTGTTTTTTCTAGAGGAGGTAATACTGTAATGTACCTAACTTGATGTCATGTGTATTATTGCTTTTGTTCTGTTCTTTGTTTGTTTTTCCACAGAGCTGTCTACTTTGCGTGCTACTCCAAAGCCAAAGAGCGATTTAATGGCATTTTTGTACCCAACAGCAACATTGTGCATGTCTGTTCTGCAGGTTCTGCAGGTACGTGTTTGCAGTTCACTTTCCATATGGTCTGCAGCAATACTCCAGCATCTGGTCCCTTAGCAGTACCTGCCATGCTTGTGTTGGTGTCTGCATGGCTCTGAGATGCACCTTAATTTTTTGAAGTATGTATTCCAAGCTGTTACCAATACAAGACTTGTTCTCAGTAGCTAGAAAATGAATGGAGGTTATCATTAAGATAGGGCCTGGACTCTCAGTCTGTCAGTACGGGCTAATAGATAATTCCTGACTGGGGTCTGTGAATAATTGTGACATCTGTACAAGTACAGGCTTATAGATCCAGAAAACGTTGGTATAGAGGATCTACTTTCTAGGAAATATATCCAGCAATCATCTCCATACAAGGGTGAGATCAGGAGATGTAACTGAGATTGTGGAACAACAGTATGTATAAGGTGTTCTTAATGAGCCAAAGTTCAGAGACTAAATAAAATCTGTGAGTCTGGAAACATCTCGTTCTCTCACAAACAGACAGGAGTGCTTGGCAGGATTGCTTTGGAGACTGTTAAGGAACACTCTGAGGAGTTTAAATTGGTGTTTCATAACACTACTAAAAAGGGGTAAATTTGTTCTTCTTAGCACCTAGTTTGAGTAACCACCTATCTCTGCAATCTAAAGTTTGTAGCAAAGTTGTTGCACGTGTTTGTGCCAACCCACCAATTGCCAATGCAGTCATACAGTCCTACTCTGTTGGCACAGTGCTTTCTGTAGGTAAAGTGCCCTTGTGAATAAGTTATGGCAGTGTTATTTATTGATTTAAACTTGTGTGGTTTGGCCAAGTTTAGCATTGAGGAAGGGTTTTAGGAATTGCTGGAGCCAATGAAACTGATAGAAACACATGCTTGAATGTCTTTCTAATTGGAGACTTTCAGTAAGAACATTGTAGAACCATGTGCCAGGTGCTACAGCTACAGAACTGTGAGTAGTGGCATGACCTGATGCTCACCTCTAAAGGACAGGGACCCTTTCAGTGCTAGTGAAATATTCTAACATCAGCTTTTGGGGGAAGCCAGGGATAGACTTCACAGAGCTCCATCCCAGGAGTTTGCTAGCTCTTGGCTTACCTTGTTTGCAGAGGAGCTGTTTTACTGTTCGATGCTTCGTAATGTTTCTGAATTCTTTGCAAGTGAGAATAAACTTTTATTCCAAACAAAATGCTATAAGAATATTTCTGAACAGTTTAAAGCAAAAGTTAATAGACATCAGCAAACCTTTGATACTGCTTTAGCCAAATTATTTTGGCTTGTTGTATTTTTTTCCTCCCAGGATAAGGAAATAGCCTGTTCTTATTGGAAGAATACTGCAAAACAGCTCCACTAATTCAAGTGTCAGTCAGCAGAGTGATCATTAAAAATGTTTGCCAGACTGACCCCATAGCTGTGGGTGGATTCAGTTGATGAGGTAGCTCAATGGCACCACCTAGAGCCTTGGGGAAAACAAGACACTAATAAATGCATGTTTTCCCTGTCTATTTTTGTAAAACCCAGTCAGTAAGTAAGCTGTCTTGCCTACAGCATTGTTTAGAAACATGAAGTACATAGGTGCAGAAAGAAAAGAGCCCTTAAGGCCATTGACTGATGCCTTCTGGAGCTTTCTTAATATAAGATAGTTCTCTGGCCGGAGACAGATTAGAAGCTACACACCTGTATGTTGTCTGAAACCTCTGCAGCTGGTAACTAGAACTGTCACTGCACAGTGTGTATAGTTCATTTAGATAGTTCATTTCATATAGTTCACTTGCTTGAACTGTGTGGACTGCCTAAATTCAGCTATGCTTCTGTTTTTCTTTCCACTTTTTCAGCCTTTATCACAAATACCCTGATGAATCCTATATGGATGGTGAAAACCAGAATGCAACTGGAACGGAAGTAAGTAACTGAAGGAGATGGGATGCTGCTAAATGGCTAAGGGAGCCTCTGGAAAACTCTGAGCATCTTAGATGTTTTTTTCTGATAGCTGTTTAGACTTTGGTAGATCTTGCCTTATTTCCCCAGTTCTCACTTTCATCTTTGAAGCTACCATCCTGGTCATGCTGGATGTTTAGGTTTTGGGTGTTGGGTTAATCTGTTTCACAGCTTCTATAGAGGGATGTGGAATTTGCCTCCAGCCTGAGTTAGATTCAGGTTTTGGTTCCACTGTAAAATTCCAGTAAATTTAGATACAGCATTAATTTGCCCTCAGATCCTGCTTTAAAAAGTCTTCTGAACCTCAGGGGTTGGTGTTGAGGCTCAATACATCAGTGACTGAAGTGCTCTGAATGAGCAGTAATAGAGACTGCGGAAAGGTCAGGGGAGCCCACGTGGGGAGCCAAACGTGGCTCACAGTCCTTGTCCCACTTGGCAACACCCCTTGTGCTGGCCCTAGACCATACGGGCACATGTATTACAGCAACACACTGAGGCTGCTGATACACAGTTAAGTAGCTGTAAGCAGAGTGATGTTTTTTAAATTCTAATGAAGCAGGATTTGTTTCATTTCATAAAACGTTCCAGAGGCAGCAAGAATCTGTTGCAGTGGTTTAATGTTCTCATACTCCCTTCAGCATTGTATCACGGTTAACCGTAGCTCCTGAAGGCAGAGGGGGAATTGGGCACTAATATCTTCCAGTTGGGTGATTCATGGTCACTGGTGGATATTGAAGCAATGAGGGATTCAGGTAATAAAGTGACTCGTTAGAATGGAAATTCTTTCCTGCAAGGATGTCTTATGTGAAATAAGCAAGATCCTTTAAGACACCATCACTTATAAATAATTTATAAGCCTCAATTCCAGCACTTCACAGGGTGTCACCTTTGAGCAGAATGCTGCCTTGTTAAAATGAAAGACTGTTTCTCGTGTGGGAGATTTATGTATCTTGGCCTGCTGAAGGTATCTTTAAGTGGAATTAGTAGTGTAATGTAAAGCAGTGTCTCTTCAGTACTTATTGTCTTTTAAAGCACTGATGTGAACTGTCACAGACTAGTTAGAGCTGGAGCTGTAAGAATTATTACATGTATGTATGAATTTGCAGAGCCAAGTGTGGATTCTCAGCATGACAGTCCTGCTCCACACAGCTTTCTTAGAAGATTTTTGAAGTAAAACTTGTTAGAGAACCATTCTGTAGTTCTGAAAAGTATTGAAAGCCATCAGTTTTTTTTGTTGTTGTTTGTTTCAACCTTTATTCTCATTCTGGGCTCATTATGTTTTCTGTGTTGTTGTTGTTTGTAGAGTCAGAGGTTCAAAACCAATGAATGCTCTGCAGTGTGCTAGATACGTGTACCAGATGGAAGGTATCCGTGGTTTTTATAGAGGATTGACTGCCTCCTATGCTGGGATTTCTGAGACCATTATCTGCTTTGCTATTTATGAAAGTTTAAAAAAGCACTTAAAAGAAGTCCAGCTGCCCTCCTCTTCTTCTAACGGAACTGAAAGGAGCTCCACAAACTTCTTTGGACTGATGTTTGCTGCTGCTGTTTCCAAGGGCTGTGCCTCTTGTATTGCTTATCCACATGGTATGTTAACTTTTCCACTTGTGACTGCAGAACAGCTGTTGCCTCCAATGCAAGGCAAACAATTAGTTTTATGCTTGTGAAATTCCTGTCTGTTCAAACGACCTGTGCGTGTTACTGTGGCATGTGCATGTGCACTGAGATTTTTAGTACTGTTCTTATTATTCCTGCCTAGCTATGTAGTCACTAGCATTTCCTCATTTCAGAGCTACTCCAAAAAAAGCTGAGTGCCTGTTGCATCCATTCTCACTAGTAGCCTCATCTATATGAGTCCCAACTGCTTTTAGAAGCTTTTATACATTTAGTTTATATGCGGACTGAATAATAGTGTTGTGTGGTATTTGGAAGTAATTAAGTATTTAGAAGAATAAATAGGTGAATAAATAAGTGAAGGTTTCTGATTATCAGAATTTGTATCTGAAGTAATACAGACTCAGAAAAGGGTGCGTGCATGCAAATCGGGGGGTGGGAAGCACTCAGTGGGTAAGGAGTGGTGTTTCTGGAGAAACCAGTGAGTGTCACTGTGGTTTTATAGAGCAGTACTGGCTACGTGAGTATCAGTGAAGTGTTTCATTTTGTAGCAGCTTGACCAAGCAAATAATCCATTTTTTCTACATGGAAGGGCACCCCTCTTTAACATTCTTCTTGCCTAAAGGACAAAGCAGGCGGGATTTCACGTCTGAAAGCCCTGGCTAGCAGGCAATGGGTGCAGGGAAGTTTTAACTTCTTTTTGGATCTTGGCACGTTTCAGGGATGTGTAAGTCTTGTTAACCTTGGGCTCTTGTTTTACTTTTCTGCAGAGGTCATACGGACACGGCTGCGAGAAGAAGGCACTAAGTACAAGGCCTTCATTCAGACAGCACGGCTGGTAGCACGTGAGGAAGGCTACCTCGCCTTCTATAGAGGACTTTTTGCCCAGCTCATCCGGCAGATACCAAACACAGCCATTGTGTTGTCCACTTACGAGTTAATTGTGTATCTGTTAGAAGACCGTGCAAAGTAGCAGAGCCACGACTGCTGTTACTGACTGCAGACCAATTTCTTCGTTGAACAAACAGTCCTTAATGACTGACGCAGGTTGCATTGTTGGTGGAAGAACTGCAAGTCTGTGATCACCTGCTGAATGTTTTCCTTTTGGATTCATGCTTTCTGAAAGGTTTTGAGTCATTAACGTTAATAGTTAATTATAACTTTTTTTTAACTTAATGATAATTAAGCAGCTACTAAATTAAATTACACTATTTAATTTAAGTATATGTTTGTCCTTTTTCCTTAAGCACAGCCATTGTGGTCAAGGAATGTACCTCATACCATCAAGTGGTCTCTTGGACTGATGTTCATTAAACTGTATTAAAACTGAAGAACTGGCTTGGAATTTTGAAACTTAGTCTTCCTACCACTACAGTTGTATCATCTTTTAGCACTAAAGTAAGCTTATGTCCAGATAACTTTGAGAGGTCTTCTACTTTATTTGTGGTACATCACCTCTTGCTGTGCAAACATTCTGCAGCGTTCAAGAGGCACACCAGAATCTGTTAAAAAAGCCACTTACACTGGTAACATTTGCAAAATAAGATTTTGAAGTGGGAAGCTCTTCAGTAAAATGTCCTCAGTTACAGCACTGTGCATCTGTGCACCAGTGTTTGCAGACTGACCTGTCCTAACTGCTTTTGGAACTTGCTTTTGTGAATGGCTGAGAGCATAAGGACAGTCAGTGTCTGAGGCATGGCCACCCTGTAGAAATTCCATGAGATGTGCTACCTTCGTTGTGTATCCTGACCTCAGCCTTTTTCTACTGCGGAGCTGTTTTTTGTGTTTTTCAATGCTGGGGTCCTGGAAAGTAGAAGAGAGGATAAGATAGGTCTCAAGTACGACAATCTTTGAATGCAGTTCTGGATTCTGCTTTGCAGTACGACATTCAGGAATAAATCCCTCATTATTTGATGTCTTTGTAGAGCAGCAGTAGTGGAACTGAGGTAGTCTGTTATCTCATGGTCATGTCGCTGGAGTTAGCACCAAAAAGCCACAAAACCTGTGTAGATATTTTCTTTATCACTATTTGATTTCTTAGAGAATGAAATAAGAAGGATCTGCCAGACTTGTGCAACAGTGCTACGTTTCACATTAATACACTATCTACCCATCCCCCTCCAAAAACACAATATTGAAGGGGAACTCTTCAACACTACTCATGATACAGTTCTTACCTTTCACTTATAAATAAAATATCCTAGAGTTGATCCAATTGGCCCTCTCATGAACATTAATTTCAGTAATTTAATTTCAGTAATACCTTTACTGCTTGTGTTGCAGTAGTAACTTGTGATTAAAAGATAGTCTGCATAATTCCCCAGACAGCAGGATAAAATATTTTAGAACTTAAATAAGATCTGTGTTTTGCTTTGGTTACTCTGTGCTCTCCTATTCATTAGTGTCATTTGCTTTGACAGCTGAAACAAACACTGCAGCCTTTGAGCCCGGCTTCATTCTTCCCTGCTGCTGAACAGAACAGTAAGCTTCTCATGATCTGAGCAGGTGTTGAGCTCTTGAGCATAAGCAAATGTTCATGGACATCTTTGACTTCAAGGAGCACATACAGCAGAGATGTTTTTTGGACTTGGAAGGATCATGCAAAGCATTAAGAAACAGCCTGTTAGTGAGTAGGGTTGTCTTTTGTGAGAGAAAGCTTTCAGGTTAATATTTGCAGAAATACAATGGATTCAAACCTAGCTGGTGACTGGTACTTGATGTCATGTTTGACATCAGTGTGATGGAGGAGCACAGTACAAGTGATAGAATGTCTGTGTGCCTCATTATGAGGCAAAACAGTGCAAAAATAGCTGATTTCTATTATGTTTCACTGAAAAGAACATATCATACCCTTAAGCTAAAATAAGAAACAGTTGAGTAACTAAAAACTGACATGGAGATGATGCCATCTTTAATGGAGATGATGAGCAGTGAAAGCTTTAGTCTCTCTCTAGATGTCAAAACTGTCACACAGTACTGTTTCTATTTTTAAGAACCAGGACACTTGTGCTGCTGCTCTGAAACTTCTGAGGTTTGCTTTCTTGAATTAGTATTCCTGTGCAGTCACAGCACTCTGGCTCTCTTAGAGTTAGTCACATGTGTAGACTGCTATTATCCAAGAATGGGGGAACTAAATGATACTGCACAGGGGTTTGGGACTTAGAGAAAGTGAGTAGGATTTTGCTTCAGCTCGTTCTGGTGGGAAAAGAGGAATTCTGGATTTTTGTAGTTGTTCTTTAAGCTGTACTGCTAGCTGTGACAAAATTAGTCTTAATTTGCTGGAGCAGAGCAGGCAACCAGGACTAAGTCAGTTCCTATTCATAAACGAGCAGTTAAATTGAAATTGAAAGCATGTTGCTGCAATAATGAGCTCCTCAGGTTGGTTATTTTAACTTTGGAAACATTCTTTTGTTTTTTGAAGCTGTAGACAATCTTCCCAAAATCCTTATGCTAAAAGACTTAGTGCCTTCCTTTGGCCAACCATGGTTGCCTGGACATTCCTCAGAATTATCTGTTCACTGACTGTTGTGATGCTTCTTGTATTGTGATTGTGCCCCTTGTCAGCATTTATAATTATTTTTGCAGGAGTTCTTTATTAGTTCCTTTAAGAAGGAAACTCTTGGTAAACAATGCATTTATGGTTGGACTGATAATACAGATACAGTCAGTAGGAAGGGAGGGCCTTCTGCAGAAAGAATAGACAAGCCTTTGAGTGCAGAAGGCTTGGAGTTCCTGCAGAAAGACTTGATGTGCCAAATGACTGGGTTGCACTTCCTCCTTCATTTGGTCTTATAAAACAGTCCCTAAATAATTCAGCTAAACAATGGAAGAAAGATGAAAAAAATTGCATCCCTCTCCCATTTATCAAGAGGAAATAGTCACTGTTTATCCCATATTCCATATAATTCATTCCCATGTATAAGTGTGTGGAGATAGAAATGAGTTTAAGATCCCAACCACACTTAAGCTTAGAAGCAGAGGTTATTTGCAGCACAGCATTTGTCTGTGATGAGCTTTTCCTTTGCAATTAAACAGCTGAACTCAGTTCTAAACTTCTGCTCAGTTTTAGCTTTTTAAAAACAATGTTGGCACAACTTGGTTTGCCCACATTTTAAGCTTTTTTATTGGTTGCACTGAAGGGTTTTTTTGTTTGTTTTCTTTAACCAGGAAAACAGCTGTGCAGTCTGAGGCAGGATCAATCTCATGCCTCTTACCTTCATGTAAAAGCAGGGCATGATTGTCAAGGCATCTTCTAGTTCTGTAAGAACAGTGACTCCCATCTGGATGTGCTGAGAGGGGCAGAGCTGAAACAGGTATGGGTTACTTTGCTTTCTAGGGGAGAGCTGGGTGAGCCTGACTGGAAAACTGCTCACATCAGACTCAGGGTCTTCCCATGAAGCCATAGTACCTGTCTAACAAGACAGAGGAAAGCCTACAGTAGCAGTTCTCAACTGCTGGCTTACAGGCAGCAAACTGCTTGCACAGCCCCTCCAGCTGCTGCTCGACTTGCCACAGTGTGCCTTGGCTGAAGGGAGCTGTGATTTGCAGCGTGTTGCTTGCAGGGTAGCACGGAAGGGAGCTCAGATCGGCAAGAAGGGGAGAGAGTGGAAGGGCTATGTGTTTTCCTGAAGGGGGCGGCTCCGTCTCATAAAGAGCTTATTCACAGAATGGCCAGGGTTGGAAGGGACCTCAAAGATCACAAATCTCCAACCCCCTGCAACATGCAGGGCCACCAACCTCCCCGTTTCAAACCAGCCCAGGCTGCCCAGTGCTCCATCCAACCTGGCCTTGAACACCTCCAGAGATGGATGGGGCATCCACAGCCTCTGTGGGCAGCTGTTCCAGCACCTCACTGCTCTCTGTCAAGAATTTCCCCCTGACATCCAACCTAAATCCTCCCTCCTTTAACTTAAAACCATTTCCCCTTGTCCTGCAGCTATCAACCCTTTCAATTTTTCTATCGGTTTCGCTTTCATAATTCTCTCAGCCACTATTTTACTTTCCTTGCCCCCCGCAAAACCACGTGTCGACGTAAATGGCAACGTTCCCGTAAGCTCCCTGCTTTCCACCGTGCGCGAGAGGCCCTGGGAGAGACGATCCTTCCTTTTGGAAGCCTTTCTCCAGGCCTGGGCCTGCAGCCGGGCCGAGCTGCTGCTGCCAGAGCCTCCCTGCAGAGGGTGCTCGCTGCGGCACGCCCGGCGCCTCGGCAGCACCGCGTGTCAACGTAGGAAGAGAAAAAAGAGCAGAGCGGGCAGCGCGCAGCCCTGGCGCCGGGCCAGGCACGACGGCCCCGCCGCCCCCCGGAACGGCCGGCAGCCCGGCGGCCGCCCCCGCCTCCGCGGCCACGATCTCGGCCTTTGCGGCGCTGACTCACGGCGCCGCCGCCGCACGACTCCGGCCTTTCACGCCGCGCCGTGAGTCACGGCTCCCGCCCCCGGGCGGCAGGAGGGGCGGAGCGGCGGCGGCGGGGGGGCGGCCGAACCGCGTACAAAGCGGCGCCGCCGAGGTCACGGCGCCGGTGGTGGCGGCGGCGGCGGCGGCGGCGGCGGGGGAGCGGCATGGACGGAGCCGGGGCGCTGCTGGCCCGCTGCCCCGCCGCCGGGCTGGGCGTCACGGTGTGCGCCGCCGCCGCCGGGCTGCTGCTGTATCGCATAGCGCGGAGGTACGGGCCGGATCGGAGGGAGCGGCGGGCGGCGGCCGGATGAGGGCCCGGCGGCGGGAAGGATCCGCGCGGGGCGGCGGCGCGAGGGCCTCGTGGGCCGGGGAGGCGGCGGGAGGGGGAACTGGGAAGAGGGAAAGAGGTTCCGCGTACCCGAGGCTCTGCCCGGTGAGGGGCTGGGCGTGTTTCCCGCGTTCCCGGGAATCGCTCCGTGTCTTTGTGTCCCGAGGAGTCGGTTGGGTGGGAGCCGCACTTTAAAAATACTCCGAACGTCTTTCCTTCCTGCGGGACGTAGGATGTGTCGCAAGGATCGCCGGAGTCCCGGCGTTGGGTTTGGTTGTTAACGTGCTTCTGGTGCTCGGGACGAGGAGAGCGGTTTGCTTCCTGTGGGAAGGTGTGATCGCTGTAGGGAGCAGAGCGCTGTGCCGTGCTGCGGGTTGGGAAGTCAGAATTATTTAGCGACCGCAGTTCTGTAGGTATTTTGTTCTGATATGCGTGCAGTATTTCTGACCTTAGGACAAAATTAAGCAGATCGGTTAAAGCCGAAGTTTGAAAAGCATTTGGAGGGAGTTCAGGGTGCGGGTTGCATGAAAGGTGTAGAGCTTAATTTTGCAGACTGTAATCTGGCACGGTCAGAATATGGGAATATACAGAACAAGAGGCATGTTAGACTGTAACAGAATGGGCTGTTCATCAGCTGAGTGCTGGGGTAAAAGAACGCCTCACAGGCTCGTGGTGTGAAAGATCCTGTCAGGTTTATGCTTCAAAACAGAAGCATGCTTCTATATCCACAACAAAACCCTTCAGGTCTGCTCCATTGTGTTTTCAGTTTATATGACCGTATACAGCATCAGTGCTCTGTCAGCCTGTACGCAGGTATTGGTGTATTTAGTAAAGAGTGGCCTAAAGCAATCTGAAGTGAAGCAGGTAGCTGGTTTTGAGCCTGTTGACTCTGTGCCTTCGAGGCAAGAAGTGGAATTTGTGCTTAAGTTTGTCAAAATGTCTCTGGAATGGGAAGCATTTCTTACCAGGTCCTTGTCGAGCTGTAAATAGTTCTGTCATGTGATGCTGATAATTCTTTAGGGCTCTGCATTTGTTTTTTCAATCCCATTCCAGAGTTACTTTTTTGCCTTAGTTAAATGAGTTCTCCAGAGTCAGTAAGGTAGCAGCTTAATAGGAGATGTGATGTTGCTTTTGCTGTTAGTGCAGTTTGGTTCCATTTTCAGAGCAAGTAAATACTATATAGGTAAGCACAAGGTGACTTTTCTGCAACTGCTTCTGCTCCCATAGAAAGGGGAATAAAATAAATCTGAACAATTTAGTGCAAAGCAGTGCTGCCATAACTGTTAACATGTAGAGTTACACTGCGGTTACTGTGGCAGCATCCTACAGGGTTGCTTTTTTTACCAAGGCAGGAAAGGAGTTGATGTATACTCAGATAAGCAGGGCAGCTCCTTAAGGTTTACAAGTTTGGGCCTGAAAGAAAAACTCTGATGTGTTTGTGGTCTTCCTTTGAGATCCCAGCGTTGCTACTGGCTTCTTAGGGGTTCTTGGAAGTCCTTTGCTGAGTTCAGACCTGCAACTGTAGTCATTTTTCCTTCATTTTTTGTGCCCCTCCTGATTGTTGGCTACTGACTTATTGCCAGGACCAATAGAGAGTACCTTGTGAGGGACTCTTTTCTGGGACTGTTCTGGTCAGTGGTGGCAGAAGCTGCTCATAGGAACCATCACTTGGATGCCTGCTGGAATCCAGACAGCTGGGATGCTTTTTTCACAGTGGGTCAGCCCTCGAAGACCCCTTTTGACAGCACGGATTGGAATTGCAGTGAGTGCCACCCAGAAGCTGCTTCCCTGACTGAGCTGAACTCAGCATCAGGTTCATTGATGCAGAAACCCTATGCATAGAAAACAGTCCAAACCTGGCAATTTTTCCACCTTGTTAAGGTGTGTGTGCTACTAGATTTAAAGCTGGTACAGCAAACGTGCAGTAATTCAATTGCTCTTTGCAGCTCACATTTAACTTTGCAGGGTGGCTCTTTTGTCCAGGGAAGCTGATTCACATTAATGCAGTGTTAGAATATAAACTCCTTGCAGGTGGTTTTCCTGCTGCTCTGTAAAGAATTGAGCACAGGTAGATTTTTATATAGGTTTTGCACTGCCTGTCTTCTCATAACGATGTCTGACTTCAGAAGCTCTGGTTTATGTTGTTCAGTGAAGGTGTGGGTAGTTGAACATCTTTCAGTCTGTATTTGAGAGTCGCGCTTTTTTTTGTTGCTGTTGTTCAAGTCCTGCCCAGTTGCTAGAAAATTAGCACCCCACCTATGTGTTCTTGCCTCAGATGACCTTTTTTCTTCTTTCTGTAACCAGACTTCTAAAATTATTTTTATTTTTTTCCTCACGTTTCTATGGCAACAGATTGCAGCCTTACAAAAGGAAGGATTATTGCTTTTTATCCTAAATAATCTAGGATGTAGCAACTTCTTTTGCATACATTGTGTGAGTGAATGGCAGCTATTTAACCATTGGTAGCACATCCTTAACTCCAAGCATGAGAAGAGGAATCCTCTTTGGTAAAGATGGAAGGGTCTTGAGTGTATTAACAATTCAAATCCTGCTTTGCTACTTTTTTCTGCTTTCCACCTTTGTTATCCATCAATTTAGTGCTTCTGTCTGCTCCATCGTGTCACAGAAGAGGGAAGTAGATAGAGGCTGAAGTACAGCATCTCTTCTTTTCATCAGTGCCAGAGGATGGCTCAACAGGGAGGGACTGAGGCACTTCGCTCCAGTGCCTCTATTAGTTCAAGGAGCTGTGCTGTGACCTACATCTGAGGATGGAATTTAGGTTGTGCTTTCTGTCGAAGTCTATGCTCAAGGCACAGTAGGATTTGTACTAGGCTAGCATGCCAAATCCTTTGCATTATGCCTTGACAGCTTTTAACTTAAGGTAGTGGGATGAAACTGGCACCACGAGGTGTTGCAGTCCATCCATTGCCTGGCTTTTTTACCTGGATCTTCAGTAGTGACAGCTCAAGGGTAATGTGGACTAGCCACTTAATTTTCTGTGTTTCTTTTCTTTTTCTTCTTTCTCATGCCTGTCAGCTTCAGTGGTTGTATTTTTATCTCAGATTGCTTACTGTTTTGAACCCCCTTGGCAATCAAGCAAAGAATTAAGTGGAGAACATTGATCTTAGGAGGGGCGTGGGAGTGTACATCTATTTTGAGAAGAGAATCTGTCACCCTAGTAGCTCCAGCCATTTCCTTTCAGCATCTGGCAGGGAATCCTCTGTGCACTCTTTGTGACTTTGCAGGCTTCTTTTTGGTGCTTTGTTTCAAGTTTATCCTTGTAATTCATACTTAAACAGGATGCTCAAGGATTTGATGTTTTACAAACCAAATTTCAAGACGAGGTCTATGGAAATGGGAGCTGGGAAGAATCTTAATGATAGGCATCCAGCTGCAAGGGTGATTGCTGTGATAAAAGCCTGTGTAACTAAGGGAGAGCCACCTGCCTGTTTGGTTGCAGGGTTCCACATCACTTTTCTTCAGCATTCAGGTGTTTCTGTACAGAACACTGCAAGAGCAGGAAATGTTTTAGTGGGCAAAGAGAAAGGAAGCTACTCCCAACCTGGGCATTTCAGCTCCTGCTGTTTGCTGTCAAGGTTCTCACTGAGCTGCCTTGCTCTGCTGATTTCAGTGCTGCTCTAGATGTTTGATGTTTGCCAGCAGCCCTGTCCCTTTGGGCACAGATCACTGTGTGGGGTCCTGTTGGTTTTTTTTTTCTGACTGGGCCAACTTTTAGCAAACATGCATCTGTCACAGCGGTGTATTTATGTATGTGCCCTATATGGACACTCTCCTGTAAAAGCTGTCTGGCTCTCACAGCTTCACGGAGCTGGGCAGCAAATGGGGCAGGCAGCAGCTGGACCTGTCTGTCTGCACGGCCACCAAGGCCAGTCCCTGCTTGGGCTCTGCCCGAGCAGCTGCCCTCTCTTGGAGGTGTGATTGTGGCAGGTTATGATTAAGTCCAGACAGCTGAGCTGTGTTGATGTGAAGCTTCCCCTTGGATATTGCTCCAGACTTGAAGACAAATGCAGAGCTTCTTGAGCAGACAGGCTCAAGGGCCAACATACTGAGGTTTTTTGTTCAAACATTTGTCAAAACCTCTAATGGCACCATGTCACAGCTGTTTCTCTTGCAGTAACTGGTTAAAAACAACAACAACAAAACAAGGGGTTTATGGTCCAGATGATTAGATTGGTCTTCATCTTTTCAGTTCCAGAATGTAAAAACTGGGCAAGGCCTGATGATTCCTCATTTCCTTCTTTTTAGCTTGAGCTGTTAGAAGAAACAGCTAATTACAGTGCCTGCACCTTGGGCTAATTTGATAAGCACTTGTCCTTGAAAAATTCCATCACAATCAAGGCAGGTAGCACCGTAGCAGTGAGCTCACTTCCTAGGCTTCTGAATACCATCATACACAGTTTTTATGTGTATGATGTTCCCAGGATCTTGTATGTTGAGCAGATACTCTACTGAGCTCTTTGTGAATATGACTGCTGGTGATTATGAACATGACTTCTATTCCCAAATGTACCTCTGGAAAAGCTAGTGAAGTGGTTTATTCACAAGGTTGTTATTAAAGTTCTGGCATGTCCACAGTACTAGCACAAAGAGATATTAGCATCAGGCAGGAATTTATTTCTACTCTAATTGTTCTTCTTTTCATTGCTAAAATAACTACTGTGAGTCAGACAGTCAAACATACTGTATGGGAAGGTTGGCTGTTACTCCAGGCTCTCTTACAATTCCCTGTTTGAAAGCCTTTGCTTTCCTTCACATCAGATCTGATGCTGATACCTGACACATTTCTGTTCCTAACAGGAAGAAGCCCACACATGTGACAGTGAACTGCTGGTTTTGTAATCAGGACACGGTGGTGCCGTATGGGAATCGCAACTGCTGGGACTGCCCCAACTGCGAGCAGTACAACGGCTTCCAGGAGGTACAGTGATGAGCTGCCTGGAGGGTGGCTGGGGAGGTGCTCTTGGCTGAGTATCCAGCAGATTGACAGCTGGTGGCTCTGTGCTGAGCACCTACAATCAGCTGCTCAGTACACTTGTTCACATTTGAGAGAGCACAGGGATGTGCTGACATGGAGTGGTGATGGCAAGGCTTTTGCCTTTTGAAGCAGGGCAAAAAAGTTTGTCATTTTCACCAGTATCTCTGAAGATTTTTATTTTTAAATATGGAATGATTATTCTTTTGTATTTTGGAATAGATGAATTGTGTCACATAGGGTGTCAAATTACAAGGCCTTTCTTAAACCAAAAGCCAACAGCTGCTTACATTGGATGTATAGAACAGTGGATGAGGAGAAGATCTGAAGTGTTTTTATCTCTTTTTCACTTTTATTTTTGTTACTTAGTTATGGAGTACAGAGCTTGGAGGATTTTGTTGTCAGCTAGAGAACACCTAACTTTGTTTTGTACGATCTCACTTTTGTTTTTTCTCCTGGTTTCTTCTTGATTCTTTTCAGAATGGAGACTACAACAAGCCCATCCCTGCTCAGTACATGGAACACCTTAACCATGTTGTTTCAGGTGCTACAACTTTCTGTGATCCCACCAAACCACAGCAGTGGGTGAGCAGCCAAATTCTGCTTTGCAAGAAATGCAACAACCATCAAACTACAAAGATCAAACAGCTCGCTTCATTCTCACCGAGGGAGGAGGTGAGTCTTGGTTAGGGACTGGCATCATGGAAGAACGTTCATCCTTTGCTTTCCACGTGGCAGGGCTGTGTGTCTTTTGTGGCCCTTCATCTACAGAGTCATAGAGTGGCTTGGGTTGGAAGGGACCCAAAGGACCATCCAGTTCCAGCCCCTCTGCCATGTGTTTTGCTGGGGGCAAAGGCTCGTCTAGTTTTCTGTCTTATCGTCTGTGTTCATGTTTTGTTCTGATGTGAACAAAAACGGCAGAACTGGCTATAGAAAAATTGGCCACAAACTGGGGATTCCCATAAGAACAACAGAAGCTTTCTGTGAGTGCTGTATGTGTCTCTTCTGGTATATGGAGGCTTGGTGAGCTATGTGGGAAGCTGATTGTATGGCTTGCCTCCAGCTTAGTCATTCTTCAGATCTAGTTTCAGGACTTTTTCTGGAGTCTGGAAGCATTCCTCATTCATGTGTCACAAGTGAGCATAATGACTGATAAGGGATCTGCAGCACTCACCTACTTGTTTGTTTTTTCCTATCATCAGGGCAAATATGATGAGGAGATTGAGGTGTATAAACACCATCTGGAGCAGACCTACAAACTGTGTCGTCCATGCCAGGCTGCTGTGGAATATTACATAAAGCATCAGAATCGGCAGCTGCGGGCTCTGCTGCTCAGCCACCACTTCAAACGCCGTGAGACAGACAAGACCTATACTCAGGTATGTTGCAGGAGAGAGGAGGGAATTTAGGGGAAAGTACAGAAAAATGGGTGCCTCTGCACCTGAATTTATAGCTGGGGGATATATCAGTGCTGGTGGCTGCCATGGGACTTTCTAAATTGGACCATGGGTGCTTAGCAGAAGTTTAGAAAGATGTGGAATAGTTTGCACAGATACTCCCTGTTGTTAATTTGATCTTTCTGTCTTGTTGGTGTCATTTAGGAGATTGCCTGAAATGCAATCATGAAGGAGTGGAATTGGTACAGTGGCACAGGCAGAAAAGGGGAGATAGGGAAGCTAAGTCATGAGTACAGTGCAGGAAACTACAGAGTTCAGGAAAAAAGAAATAAGTATGATAGAAGGTGATCTATGACCTCTTTGGCTCAGTGCCCAGCAGACCTTGGCTTCTGCTTGTAGTTCTGCTCTTTGCTACCCTACCACGTCCCATCCAGCATCAGTCCAGTACAGAGATGGACAAGGACAGAACTGTTCAGTAAACCATACAGTCTAAGTAATGTGCCATTTCAAAACATTACTGCATTTTTTTTTCAGCTTCTAACAAGAAGTTTTTCCCTTCCTCTGCAGAATTTGTGTTCATCTTCCTCCACTACTTCCATAACTACACCAGCTCAGGTGATATTTCTGCGGTTCTTGGCCTTCCTCAGCTGTGCATTCCTGGTTCTGTTGGCCTTGTATGGATCAGGCGACCCCTTCTCGCTCAATGCTGCAGTCCCTGCTCCTGTCTCTTCTAGTCCAGCATCTGTTCAGAACAGGACTGGCACCAGCTCACATGCAGACTTGGGAAATGACACTTCCATAACCGTGACAGGCTGGCAGGAGCTGCTCCACATGCTCCCAGAACAGATGGTGGAGAACCTGAGCGCTGCATGGGATTACGGGAAGAATCATCAGATGGCTGTTGCTGTTCTTGGGTTGTTCACCTGCCTGCTAGCAATGTTCTTGGCTGGGCGGATCAGGTGGGTGTGCTCTTTGCTTCTGTTCCAACTCAAGAAAAACTGCATTGGCAGTTTTGTCTTGACTCAGTGAGACATGGGGCAGCCCCAGAATGGCAAACGTAGCAATAGTACTGGTTGGCACTGTTCTCCGTGTTCTTCTTTGGGTTCTAGCAAGTTTAACAGCAGAGCTTACTTCTTTTCTATGCCTTGATTCGTTCCATTTAAGCTGGAATTACAGTGAATGGAAAGTTCCCAGTGCAACTGTGTCATCTGTTGGAGAGTAAAACTAATCTGTTGGGGGTACTTAGCACAGCAGTGGGAAAGGCTGGTGGTGATACATCCCACAGCACATGGCCTGCTCAGCCTTTGAACTTTCCCCAGCTTCTCCCTTCCCACCCCTTCCTCACAGCTATGGGATGGGATTTGTTGAAGTTTCAGCTCTTACCTTGTATCTTCACTGCTTGTTTTTGTGTTTTTTTGACATTGCAGGCTCCGAAGAATTGATGCATTTGCTTCAGTCTTGTGGTTCATAGTGATGAGCCTGCATTTAGCTGAGAGGTACCTGAAGATGGAAACACCCAGCTGGCTAGATACGGCCAAATTTGGCACCACATCCCTATGCTGCTTGGTGGGCTTCACTGCAGCAGTGGCAACGCGGAAATCAACGGGCCAGCGGAGATACCGGCCCCGAAGGTCAGAGCCAGAGCAGTGACCCTGGGGGAAGGAGGAAAAAAGCCTTATGAACTCTGTGCGACTGGTGCTTCTCTCTCCTCCTTTTATTTTCTCTCCCTTTTATTATTATTTTTTTAATTAGAAAAGCAGTGAAGATCTTTCCTTCTTTTATATATTTATATATATTTTTTTTTTCCTGCCATCCTTGCTTCCCACTGTGTTAGCTTTTTGGAGCATTCCCACTGCTGGTGCTAGCCAAGGAAGCTTCTCCTGCTGCATCCCTTCTCCCTTCCTTCTGAATCCTACGTCAGCAGTGCAAATATCCAACCTTCCCAAAGCCAGTTCTTCCAGCAACTGCTTCACAAACTGCTCCATAAATGCAGACTCCTTCCCATCCTGCTTCTCCAGCCAAAGAGATTCTGGCTTCTCCTGTCCTTCTGGTTCTTCTCACTGCCTGTCCATCCTTAGCCAGTCACAGAGGAATCCTCTTCCTTGATACTCAATGAGGCCTGGGCCACATTCAATTTCTGATGGTGCTGGTCGCTTTAATTTCAAACTGATGGAAACTTGCCTCTGGATTCTGAGTCCTCCTGGCGTGTGCTGTAGTAACGCTGCATGGTGTGTGGGCATGCAAGGAGGGGACATGTAGTCCATAACATTGTTCTTCTTGCCTTCCACTGTGTAGCATCACTTAACTGCATGCTGTCTTGCTCTGCCATTCTTCTAGGATTCCTATCTTAAATGGAGTCTTGAAGTCCTTTTGACTGGAACTCCAATAATTTATTTTAAAGGGTGCTTTTAAAAGGTTATGTAGCTCAGAGTGTCTTGGTTAGATATCTGAAAATATTTTAGGCTTAATTTTCAGCTCTACCAGTGGCTGTTGTTTTCTGTGCTAGTCTTCTTTGTTTGGGTTGTTTTCTTTTTTGTAAGAGGAGCCTCTGTGTAAAAGCACAACTGGATGAAGCTGTGTTCCTCTACTCCTGTAGCCTTAGAAAGAGAAGGTATACAGTATTGCAACGCTGTGCTGTGCTGTATGGCTGACTTCTGCTGTATGTCACTGCTTATCCAGTTAATGTTTTACTTAAAAAGAAATGCAGGTTCTTGAGAACACAGGAGGATATGGTGTAGTAAGGGGGGGGAGCTTCTGCTGCAGGACCCGTAGCAATAGAAATGGATTATGTTTGTTACTGGAGGGAATGTGGGGTGTCTCAGTGGAAGTTGGCATTGGTACTAATGCACCGAAAGAACGGGGCCTGGAAATTGTAACTTCTGAATTGAGAGCCTAGCAGTCCTCTGCTGAAAGCTTGGATGGCTGGGTTACTGCATTCACAGAATGAAGCTTGAGCTTGTTGGGTCCTTGATGGGTAAGCAGTCTGATTATCTTGTGCATTTTTTTGTAAGGCACTCCACTGATTTTTCCCGTCTGAATTCAGGTCTTGCAGTTGCAGGTGGGCTTTCTAGAGAAAACAGCACTGTCCCAGGAAATCTGCTATTATATTCAGAATAGCAGGCAGGACATGCCATGGTGATAGTCTGATATGTTAGCTGGATGTCTTGATCTTCCTATGCATAAACTCTAAAATAATCAGAATGGAGCTCTCACTGTGAAGTTTCTGCATCTCCCACTGAAAGATCCAGATGCTCCTGGATACTGGAGATGCAGGTGAAATGCTAAGAACACTATTTAAGGAAACAAAATATGTTTCATAGCTTTCATAGTTATTGTTCTTCAAGCCAATATTCACTGTGAAAGCACAAATGTAGCACTAACAAAAAACTCTGTAGAGATCCATTGGCAGTAAGCCAGGTGAGCTGAGTGTGTCATGGGCAGGTACAGCTCCTGGATGAAAGCCTTTGTGCCTGTAACATAGCAGCTGGCATTGGAAGGGGACACGGGAACCTATTTCCCATGTGTGCTCTTCTTTAGAAATAGTTTTAATGGTGCCTTCAAACAACTGCTGTATCCACCTCCAAGCCAGCACAACACCTTTCTCCATTCTGGTGCTCACAAACCATGCTGTTCAGGTGGCTGCTTATTTACATGTGCACAAAAGGGAACCAGCATCTTCGGAGCCTGGTTCTGCCCTTCTGTTTCCTGGTGCTTTGCAATCCCCACCCAAAGGCTTTGTCTTCCAACTCCAAACTCTGGTTTTCCTTGTTCCAGTCTCAGGCTTCTAAAATGCTAAATAACAACTACTGTGTCTTATTTTCCACGAGGGCAATGGATATTTATTGAGTTTAGAGTTCCTCTAAAGTAAGTACTTACAAGGAGCCACGAGAGTTCATCAAAGCAGGAAAAAAAGCCTGAAATATGCACGGTCCTTAGTACTGACTTAGACTTCTGTAGTCACTCTGGCTCCTTTTTCTCACTATTAGGAGATTTAGTAGGAAGTGTGCCTTAAAAATCTGGTGTCTGTACCAGACCACAGGCTCCTCTGTCCTGTCAGCTGGTGGAAGAAGGGAGCCAGTATTAATAAAGACAGCAGTAGGCTGGTGAAAAGATAGGAAGTAGCAAACAACTGCATATATTTTTGTAGATAGATGGTTTACCACTGTCTGCTCAGCCTTCCCTCCAGTGCAGTGATCACTGCAATGTTTTCAGACCTTGAAAAGTCCTTACTGCAACTGTTCTTCCAACACAATTTTCCTGCAGTCGTCTTCTCTTCTGAGAGTCTCTTCAGGTGGACAAATCCACCTAATGAAATGGATGGTGGAACCAAATCCAGTGCCAGCTCTGTCATTCTCTAAACTCCCTGCATGAAAGACCTAGATGACCTTATGTCCATTACTGAAATAAGACCTCTGGCCTTTTTTCTGCTCCCTTCTTTGTCTTCAGTATTTCCAGTTTTTAAAATGAAATGTGGGAAGGTACTCATTTATATTAAGTTGTGATCATCTTGTGTGTTTGCATATACAACTTGAAGGTTCCTTCTAGCATGTGAGATTGCAAGCAGCTGGTCTGGCAGAGGTCAACAGTTTCCCCTTGCTGCTCTGCTGCTGGGTATATCCAAATAGTGGGAGGAACCATGCTTTTAGAAGAGGAGAAAAGGGTGAGGTGAGGGAAAGTAGCTGACAAGTTGTTGAGGTATGTGGGAATGGTCTCAGTAACATCATGCCTGGTTTCTAATGGCAAGGTCCTTTTCTTTAGAAGGAATAAAATTAATCTGAATCTTCTTGCCCTGTAGCAGGGAAACTTGGTGGCAGCACCCAAAGGTGCTGGTCAGGCTCTTCAGAAGTTTTACTTTCAGGAGCCGAAAGGGCTGTGTCAGGTCCTATTTCTTGTGGCCCATAAGTCTGAGAAGCTGTTCTCTTCTTTTTAGCAGAATGTTATTTTTTTCTTTCAATTTAAATATGCTCTGTATTTGCGCTCTGAGCTCTGGCACTTTTTACACTTACTCTGTTGTTTTACATCATTCTTCTGTGCCTGATCCTTTCTCTTACTCTCTTGCCTTTTTTCCCATGCAGTGGTATGATGGAATCGGGGGGAGCTGTGCCCAAAATCTCTTGAGCAGGCAGTAGAACTGGGGGAAGGAGTGGGGTTTATACCGTGAAGCCCAAATAATATTACTAAAAGAATATTTGAGGCAAGAACTCTTTGTCTTCACTTTATTCAAATTAATACAAGTGAAGTATGCTTACAGGTTGCAGTAATGTTGCATGTCAGAACACCAGAAAACTGCTTCGTTCTGTGGCCAGCCTGTACAACTGAAGCCTTGGTCTCTGCGGTGCTTTCTTCACCTTACAATTGAAGAATTTTTGGACTCTTAATTGGAAAAACTTTTAAAGCAAAACAAAATAACAAAGCAGATGTTGGAGTGTGACTCCTCATGCCAAAGAAGCTGTCTTTGCTTCAGACTTGAGCTTATTTTCCCAGTATTTGGTGCCTGAGCAAGTTGGTGCAGCTGCTGCTTCTAAAAACGAAAAACCTCAAAGCGTTAGGAACAAATATGCAGCAATTGCATTTCTGGTCTCTTAGAAGTTCTCTTTTTGCCTTGCTTACATGTTTTGTTGGGCTGATGGAATAGGAGGAGAGGGAAGCAAGAAAGAAAAGGATGTTTGTTTTCCCAGTGGCTTATAAACTGCTAATATTAGATCTGTACCAGTTGTGTCCTTGGAGCTCCTCCTTAGACATTTAGGTCTGAAGAAGATGATTTTCAGTTATCAGTGTTTTACTGTTGACTCTTTCTGGAAAAAATAGAACTCTAGTTAAGGAAACTATTGCTGCCTTTTCTGACACTGTTCCTACAGTACCTGATTTCAATGCCAAATAGACTCTTCTAAACGATATGCCATGCTGTAGCTTCTGTAAGGAAGGTGCTTTACCAATCTCATGTCCTGGCCTTGGGGTTCAGTTAAGAAATAGCTCAGCAGTTAGATATGCCATCTGACTGTGGCAGATTTCTTTCCCCTTCAGGCTCCAGCTGAAGGAAGTGCATGCCAGCAGCTCAGTCATTCTGGTGCAAGCCCCACATCTGAGCATGGTGTCACTGTCCTTGCAAGTCTGAGATGTTGATTTGCATGACACATTTCCTTCTGCTGAGGGAAATAATAGCTACCAAAGGGCTGGTAACATACAAAGAAACCACTGATAAGAAATCATCCAGAACCACTTGGTTGGTGCTTTGAGCCTCTTCTGTTCCCTTGGAGGTATTTATATTTCGAGCTACAGAGAAACAGGTGGTAAGTAACCTGTGGTCACCAGATACAGCTCTGTTGCCTAAGGGTTCTCCCAGCCATGCAGGCTAGAGGATGCCAACACCATAACTCAGCAGAATCAGAGGGTATTGGGCCCCCAAAGCCTCTCATTTTAGGTGCTGCTTTTTGACCCTGGCCTTATGCTGTTGTCTGAACCAGAGGATGGGGACTACAGAGTGGAGCTGAGCTGGTGAGGAACTCTTAGTATGTGCCTCACTTAAAATCAAGCCTGCTCCAGCCCAACATGGCTGACTCTCTTAGCTCGTATGGCAGCCGTGCCTGGCCTTCCAGCTCCAAAACACCTTGTGCCCTGCTCAGCAGAGTGAGATGCATAAAGGGCTCAAGGTGATTTTATTAAGTGCCTTTCTCTGGATGAACTTTCTGACAACACTACATTGCTCTGCTTCAGTGGAACTGTTGCAGCTGCAGCTTGGGACAGCAGTGCCTGCATGTCTGGCAGGCTCGTGCTTTTGTCCTGCGTTTACCACCAGTGAGTGTGGGTGGGAATATGAGGGTACTTGGACTATACTCTTGGATTTTCATTGACTCTGCAGACACTATGAGGGTTGAAGTGAGAACCCAAAGCTAGCACCTGAGTAAGTACCTCTGCTGCTGCTGCTTTTGGTCTTCCTGAAGCCCTCCCTGATATCTGTGCATGCCAACTGACCCCTTCCTGACCTTTTACAATTTTAGGTACCCTATATTTATATTCCTTTCTTTCTAATGACTTCTCCTTTCCTACGTCTGTGTTTTGCATGCCCTAGTGAACTGAGCTTGGGTGTGTCGAAGGGTGAGGACAGGAGAGGAATGTAGAAATGGTGTAGTAGTGTTTTATTTTAACTTCAGTATTTTTTGAGTAAGCTGAAATGATGTGAAGCTAATAATCATGCTTAAATACTGTAGAAGTCATGTATGGATGTATTGTGGTCAAATTATTTATACTTATATAAACTGATCAAATTAATAGCTGGTTTCATTACTCCAGACTGACTCTGCTTGTGAAAGTGGGGAGCTGCAGAACATGGCTTTCAGTTTTTAAATAGCTGCCGTTGAACTTGTGTGATCTCATGTGTAAACTTGTCAGTTCTTTCAGGGTGTGCCATCACCTGCATGTGCACTTAAAGCTCCTTTGAGACTCAGCAAATGCTCTCACGTGAAAGGGGCAGTACTCAGTCCTGAAGCGTACCAGGAGTACCCTGTAAAGCCTCATATGGGACCAAACCTGTCGAGTACGCAGGCAGGGAAGAGGTCCTCTGAACCTTCTAATTTTGCCAATGTCTGTGTTTTGCAGACATGGAATGTGCACACACCTTCGTGCCACCAGATTGGGGGGGGGCTCAAATTGATGCCAAACATCACATCTGTATTCCAAAAGGTATCAGTGCAGGACCTGGCAGCTGGAGCCTTTTCAGCTGCAGTTCATCCCTCCCTTTTCACCTAAAGCAGAGTGACAAGTAGGAGAAAACAATTCTTAGACTGAGCAGATGAAATTCCTAGCTCTGTTCTGGCATCAAAATCTTGATGTATTTGGGACCTGTGCTTTCTCAACATTATTGTCCCTGCGTGCCTGTTTTTTATTTGCCATATCGCTCTTTACTCCTGATTCTATCGCTTTGACCAGAGGCACAGGATTTGGAACTGGCTGGTGGCCTGATGTAATGCAGCAGAACAGACAAGTGGCTGTGCATCAGCTTGCAGAAACTTGCTTGTTTTGCAGCTAGCAATGAGCAAGGCAGCAGTGAACTGCTTCTGCAGTCTGTGCAGCAGCAGTCTTGCTGTCTGCAGTACGTAGTGCAGTTACACAGGGACAGCTTGTAGGTAAATTATGGTGGGAACTTGATTCCAAAGGAAACATTTTACCTAATGATTGACAAGTGGTACCCTGACTGATTCCAGGCAAACCAGCCTGGATACATACAGCAAGCTGCCTGACTCTTCACGTTACCTGTTAGCATGAAGGGACCCATTTATAGTCTGTAGTCTGACCTGACCCATGCTCTCTCCCTGTCTCTCTCTCTATCCTGTGGGTGGTGCAGCATATCTGCAGTTAAAATGTGAATTAAAAACACATGCTAACTTTGGTAGGAGGGGGAGATACTGGGAGAGAGGAGGCTGTACGGGCAGGAGGTGCTTCTTCAGGGCAGTGTACTGTCCCATGCCATGTAATGCACTTCTTTAATTTTCTGTTGTTTTTTTTCTTTTTCTCAAGTATCTGTGTAGAGGAATTGTGCCCAACTGTCTAGTAACGCTGTGATCATTGTAAACACTAATTAAGATACCGATTTTTGATGTTCTCAATACTAAGTTCTGAAATAAATGGCTTCCGGGCCCTATTTCCACAAATCATCTGACTCCAGAGCCTTTTTTTTCCCCCCTCTTCCTTTCTTGGTTACTTTTTCCACTTGCCAGAGCCACTTTTATCATGTACACAAATGGCTTGGAGAAATGCAGTCATCTGAGAGCAAAAGACTGTGATCTGACTGTTCCTGCCTTATTGACCCTCTTCATTTTCTTGCTTTATTCCATTTGCTTCTGGAAGTTTTAGTTCTCCTGACCAGTCTCATCCATCCCATGACAGCACCCCTGCCTCTTAGCAGCATCTAGTTCTCTTGGCACAACAGTAGCAAACGCTAGAGAAGAGTGCATAGAGAAGGATGAGAGTTTTGTGCATGTTGCAGGAATTTATTCAGAGTAGAGCTACACGTAAGCCATTCGTGGTCAGCCTTTAATCCTAAGGTATTGTGCTATCCTTAAGATTGTCCAACTCTTCCTTGGTAAATAGAAAAGTAGTTTTCTGGATGATTAATTGGCTGCCCAGAGGATTGGATGGCACTAACGTGTTGAGGTTGAGATTTGGGGTTGTTGAGTAGAAGAGGCTTTGGAAGTCCAATCCAAAAAAGTAAAAATGCTACTGACAAGATTGTAGTTGGAAGTGATGAAAGACTGTAATGTATCCCACTCTCTTTCAGTGAAAAGCAGCCAAAAGTCAGTAAGTCAGAAATGCTGTTCTGTGCAGCAAGGAGCTGTGTAAAGTCAGATCCTTTTGCACAGGAGTAGGAAAGGCACAAAGTTAGGAAAAAAGAGTGATGTTCACAAGTGATGCTCTGATTTGGCCTTTCATAGACACTGTGAGTGGCAGATATTGCTGAGATGAGCTGTGTCCGTTCTGACCTGCACTTCTTATTTCCTTTCAAATCCGCTTTCCCTCTTGGAGGTCAGTATGTCCATTTGCTGTTCATGTCTGTGTGTGTGGTGAGGCAAATGTCTCTGGATGTGCACCCAAGGACTCTCTGCACGTTTGCGAAGCGTGACACCTTCCCAGGTCCTCTGGAACCTGAAGAGGTTGGGCACTTTCTGCTGCAAGATTGACGAGTTCCTAACTGCTGTTAAAGGCATGGCCTGCTTGCAAGCACCAGAGGCTGATTGGCTCAGATGCTGTTCAGCCTGATTAAGCTGGTCGGGATTGTTGATGTCTGCCTCATACTAGCAGATAAGTAGTTTTATAAGGTATTTTAAATTACGATCTTAAATCTGAAGTGCTTCTGCGTGCACCAGCACTGTGTGACATCGCTGCATCACATCTCTCATCTCCATGAGAGTGGCACGTGCGTAAATCATCTGACAGCACTGAGATGTGTTCCTCCACTCCCTGTCTTACTACTGGCTTTTCTCTGACAGATGAAAAACCAGGTTTCTATTCTCATCTGTCTCAATGTTTTCATCAGAAGTGAGATTAAACCTCCAAATGTTGCTGTTTGATTACAGGCTGCAAAGTCTGGTACCTCCATTTAAAAATGTACCTGTATATTCCCTTCATATTCTGTTAGTACTTTGTCATTGCTTATTTGACAAGAGTATTGCCTGTTTCTAATTAAAGAACCTCAAGGGGAGGTTCTTTTTCATGTATGTCACTCAGTTGTTAAAAAGTAAAACAAAGTTCCCATGCTTTCAGCATTTCACCCTTCTTAAAACAATAATTTAGAGGCTATGAGAACACAAGTGAGACTGCAAAGCAGATTCTGCTGGGGTAATGTGATGAATGGAACCCCACTCATGGGTACTGATGTGTCTGCGAGGAGGAATGGGAAGAAGGTAGAAATTGGTGTCATTTTGTGGGAGATGGTTCACTTTGGGCTGATCCTTAAATCGTGAACCACTGCAAAGGTACAGCACGAAATCTGAGTATCAGAAGTTAATTGCAAATTTATTTGCATGTTAACTATATGCTGTGGCAGTCTGCCTGCAACTACTGCATAAAATGCCCAGTCCTGTCAGATGGTTGTATTACCAGTAGAAGTTAGTGGTACTTAAAAACCAAGCTAACTGATGCAGATATCTTTAAGTGCATTTTGTCTCTCATCTTGTGTTCTCAGGTTGGTATCACTGTTTTACAGCTCCCTCCTTTCACTTGCAAAGAACCTATTGGAAACAAAGATCTAGGAATACAGTTGCCATTACTATTGCCAATTTGAAATTTCTCCAGAGGCTGTGATAGAGATGGTGTTTTGTACATTAGAAGTGAGACACTGGAGAGTGTGCTGCAGGAGCACGGTTCCCTCTGCTTGACTATAATGGTACATATTAGTGGTTAATTATGATATGTGAAGAAAGGAAAATGTAATGGCTTTGGCCTCAGTTTAGGGTTGAGAAAGCCAGGTCTGTGTCTCTGTTCTATTGTAGGGTTTTTGTGTGACCCTGGACAAGTTCCTTAGCTTCTTTTTGCTTCTTCCTATCTGTAAGATGATGGTGATGAGTCCAACAGAAATATAACAAAGGCAATTGTATCAAAGGGGCCTGAATGCTGGCTTTAAAATGGAAATGTGCCTAAATCTTTATCTAACTGTTCATAAAAACACTCTCCTCTGTGCTGGCATCAGAGGTAAGATACTGATTCTGGTTTGTAAAGACAAGCAGATAACTGCTTGTTTCCCACAGACACAAGATTTCTAAGTATGTACTTTACGTATGCATATAGCAAATATCAAGTACACTCTGTTATTGGTGTTCTGTGCATTAGGACTTTGTAAAACATTCTGATGATTTATATCAGAGTGATCTTCTCAGGGGAGAAGTCTAAGGACTGAGATACTGAACTGTCCCACCATTTATTCCAGCCTGTATTGCAGAACAGGTCAGTGCACAATTGAAGTAAGGTTGAGCATTTCTTCCTTCCCCAGTTGCAAAGGTATAGAAATGTGCCCATAAACTCAAAGCATTCTGTATCTTGTACTCCTGCACCGAAAAATTAATGCAAACTTAGGAACACACCCAAGTTTTCCTAGGCTAGAATACAGCCACCATTGTAGTTCTGGTCCAAAAAAATCCCACAAATTCTTCTGTTCTATTTAGGTTGTTGCATTTTGGGTCTCCTGGCTTTAACTGAGAAAGGGAGTTACTGAAACCTATCCATTCCTAAATGCTTGTCATGCCTGTCATTTACAGGTACTTCTCTGGGGATTCATTCACTCTGTTTCCCAATGGCACTGGGGCTGGCTTCCCTTCCTCTACTACGCCTCTCTTTGTCCCAACACCACCCAGTATTCTCCAGCTGACAAACCAGCAGCTCTTCAGGTCCCCACGCAGAACTTCTTCTTCCTCTCTTCCTGGACGTCTCAACAGAGCACTCTCTCTGGGTACCATCCCCTCCTTGGCCAGAGCAGGTAAGGCAAGGGAAAGAAGGAACCCGTTACATTTAGATTCTTTTCATTCCAAATATTCTGGGGGAGGGTCACTTATTTTATTTTTAGAGACTGTTGCGCAGATCTGTTCCACTGCAGCTGGGAGAAGGTCATTATTCTGACTCTGGTATTTAGTCTCCTTAGGAAAATGGAGACTTTTTTCTTGCCTAAACTTAAAATCCCTCCCCTTCTGAGGTTGATGACAAGATGAAGCAGTTACCTTTTTCAAGGATAGACCCCTGGTAGCTGAGCCATGTAGGTTCAAGCTATTTTGTTTTTGCTTTTTAGATTCTGGCTACTTGTTCAGTGGAAGTCGACCGGCCTCACAGTCATCTCAGTCCAAGGAATCTCCCACATCAGGTAATGCACTGAGGCTTCTGAACAAGCATCTCTGCAGGATTTGCAGTGCGTGGATTGAAACATGGGATCCCAGTTTAATTCTTTCCTCCCTGCTCACATCCTGGTGAAAGCACTGATGAAAATACTGCAGAGATAGTTCCTACTGAGATTGAGATTGCATTAAAATAAAACCTGGGTATTCTTCTCCCTGGGAGAGCTCACACTGAAATCAGTGAGATGAAGCAAGGATCCCTTTTCTACTCTATATGTAGCTGAGATTGCTTTGAAATGAGACTTAAAATTATTCTTAGGGGAACTCTTCTGTTTTGCTTTCCTTCCCTAGCCCACAGAGTTGGTAATTTAGCTACGCTGTCCGCTCTGCCCTTTTGAACCTCTCTGTTGCACTCATGATCCCAGATGGATCATGGGCTGTTAGTGCTGCTGCAAATGCAGCAAACTAGTATACCTTATCCTTGATGTACCAAATGTGTGTGGAATTTCTCTGTGTTTTGCAATGTGTGAGAGAGAGAAACTGAATCAATTATGAATTTTAGTACAAGGTTTGTTGGTTGTTTGCGATTCCTGTTCTCTCTTCCTTAACAGTTGTTAAAGAAAACTGTGCCTCTTTTATCGGATCTGTGATCTCTTTTCTCTTCTGGGGTATTTCCATTTCAGAGCACTTCTCCCTGCTGTCAGCCAGCTGTGCTCCCTCACGCATCCCCTCTCCAGCACCATCCGTGGCTGGCTCTGTGACTTCCAGCTCAGGTTCCTTGCGGTACCGCCGGCCACTCATCAGCCCTGCCCGACTGAACCTGAAAGGACAGAAGCTGCTGCTTTTCCCATCTCAGAATGAGGCCCTGCTCACCCCAACCAGCTCAGAGGCGCACACCCACTCAGACAGCAACATCTTGACAACTGAGCTGTCCTCGTTTCCGAGAAAGAACCTCAGCGAGCGGGGAATGCATGGTATGCTGGCAGCCTGCTGCACTCCTGGAAATGCATTTGTAGGATAGAGTTGGATTGCAAATAAAGTCGTGCATCATCTAGGCCGTACGGTAGATGGGAAACCCTTAGGGAAGACTCAGGTGGTGATGATTATTAGGCTACCAAAGCTCCCTTATGAATTCACTGGCCTGGAGAACCACTGTTCTGCCAGAGCAGATGTCCTGTTCTCACTGAGTGGTGCCACAGGAATACCCTGCCACTGCCCTCAGCCTTGTTTGGTAAGTCCTTTAACCACGGTTCTGGTGATGCTGACATGGACAACTTATGAAACAAATTTGGCCTTTGTTCCCAGCTCCAATCCTCAATCTTCTCATGATTTTACCAGGCAAGCGTTCGTTACTCACAACCACCTTTAGGCTGCTAAATTGTACTGCTTTTGACTTCCACTGGTGCCTTCTGAATTTTTATATCTCTTTTTGCAGATATGAGATCTGCCGTGGAAGGAGGCAGTATTTGCAGCAATAATTCCATCAGAAAGGAGGATCACTCATCACACTCATCTACCTGTGTGGTAGATACAACTACCAAAGGGGAAGACTTGGTGGGCTGGAGAGGTAAGTGCAAGTCTCACTGTGCCTATGAGGGCAACAGATCTTTCCTGTGGTAGTGATCTGATCTTAAGGTGAAAGAAATAAGCAGCAAAAGCAGTTCCTCTCTGCTATTTTAAGCCCTTAACAAGATTTTTCCCATTCTTTGGGCCGTTTGAAGAGTAGTGACAGCCAGAGTGTTCAACTGGGACAGAGGGCAAGGGGTGGGGATGTGGGTGTTCAGAAGAGGGACAAGATGAAAATAGAGCTAAGGAGTGCAGTGGAATCTTTCCTAACAGGAAAAGTGCTTCAGAAATTTCTGCTTACAGTGAAAACACTGGGCAAAGAGAGAATGCCACATGTGTTCTCTGTTATTTATCTCATCAGTTCTTTTAACATCTCCTCCTACTGTTCCTTTCTCTCTTTGTATTCTCCTTTTCCACCAAGGTCATTTTGGTAACTCCGCTCTCCGAGGTCTGCTGGCAGTGAGTCTGACTCTCAATGCTATCTTCACATCAGCCTATGTCTACCGGAGCCTGCGCTGATTTGTGCCAGCACTTCCTTTCTTTCTGGTCCCACCTGCTTCCAAGAAGACTCCTTGACCAGATGAATTCAACCACGGTTTCATCTCTAATGGCCGTGCCACTGGTGCATGCTGTTGGTTTTCTTTGTTTTGTGTTTTTATAACGACTGTTTAGTCAGCTGTCATGACAAGGAACCCTATTGGCTGCTGCCATCACTTCCAGGATTGTCCCTGGAGGTGAGCAGAACTCTCAGAAAGCCCTAGTTCAAAGCCAGAGGCTGTTCAAATGTTCCATACTCTTTCTTTCAAATGAACTGATCTGAGACATGAGCCTGAAAAGGTGTAAGCTGCACTGTAAGGAATGTCCCCTCAGCTCTTTGTCCTGACATACTAACCTCATGCTGACGGTGCTGTTAAAACTAGAATTAGAACAAATGAGCTGAGGAGGACACGGCATAGTAGTTGGTGCTGGGCTTTGTCTACAGTAACAGCATTCTCAGCCTCTTTGGTCAGTGGTTCCTCTTTTCCCTTTCCTTTGACACTCTCTTCTCAATTATCCATGAACTTTTCTTTGGTTGTCGTAAGCTTGCCTGATCACATTGGTTACCCTGACTGCTCTGTCATATTTCTTGCATCTTATATGACCGTGTGCTTCCAGCCAGGCTCTGCCCTGAGGCTACTCTCACCAACTCCCATTCTGATCTTATTGGTTCCCAGAAACTTCTCTGGTGCATACCTCCAACCAGTGCTGTTGTAGGGATGTACAAGTCCAAAACAGGCATCCTTTTGTGGTCTGCATTAGAAAGACAAAACCTAAATTTTATTTTGTGTAGGAGACATTAATTTCTTGTAATAAGAAGGGATCCCCACTTGAAGGGCTTTAGCTCCCAACTCCAGCTGTGGTGTTTTCACTGAAGCAGGAGTTGCATAGCTTGTTCTTGCTGTAAATTGCATGTATCTGCTGGGAGGTACTTGAGGAGCTGTCTGACTGTATGCGTTGTGTTAAACTGGCTCCTCTATCTGATACTGGGATTTGCAAAGTAATTATTTAAGATATTTCATAAATAAATACCAAGGTGCTCTTAGTGAGAGATGCCAGATCTGCTTCTGGACAGTGCAGCTTTCTGGAAAGATAGTTTTTCTAATCCAAAGAAAGTAGCGTTAGGTTCTCAAATGCCGCTTGTAATTTGAGTGCTTCCACTTCTGGGTGAGTCATCAGCATGCCTTAGAGTTCAGGGGCCATGTAGAGCATCGTGCTGAGCACTCAAAATTGTTTAATACAAAAAAAACACAAAAAAGCAATCTTTATGCCTTGATTCTTAAATCCCAAATACAGAGAGGAGAACTACCAACATGCCAAGGATACCTGGTGAAAAGAGAGCCAACTGGCATATTAGCTGTGTATTTTCTGAAACAGGACTCACACTGTTAAGAGGTTTTTTTTATTGTCTCTTCCTTTGGTCTCCTTTACCTCAAATATCCTTTCTCTTTCCTTTCTCTTCATCCCATTGTCCTGTGTTTGCATCTTGAATTACAGTTAACCTTCCTGTGTCTTCCTCTTGGTCCTGATTTTGTTCCCTTTATTGCACTCTTGCACGTGCACAGAAACACAGCATCTCTCTGCTGATAATTCTCTGCCCTACCCTGAAATTCACACCCTGGAGTGATGATCACCCTTCCTTTCACTTAATTTTTTTACTTGCATGTTTTATTGAGATCCTACCACAGCCTCACTTAGTCCCTCACATGAGCCAGGCCCTTACCATGTAACAAAGTGAGCAGGGCTTTACTGCTGCTGATTCAAGCTCTGCAAAACTAAACCTCTCTTTGTCTCTTCCATTTCTTCCTGCACTGTTTTAGCAGCCCACTTCCAGCCACTGCTCCCCATCCTCCCTTGTTAGTGAGGCCAGTTGCTGCCTACTCTGCATCTTACATGCAGAGGACAGACCTCTGGCCATGCACTCGTTGAGAGACTGCAGAGACCTGAGTGCCAGCACCCCTGTGCAGAGGTGTAGATCCAGGATAAATACCTGCAGCACAAATAACTGGATGTGCTGCGGGTTGATGGTTAATTCTTTTGTAACTTGCATGAATTGTTACTTATAGCTGAACCTGACCCACAGCGTTGCTGTTATGAGCTTTTTATCCCCTTTATAGACTTGTGCAGGCTCACACAAGCATGTGTATAGGCAAGATGCTAGCAAACCAACATAGAAGCTTCTCCTTAGACCTGTGCTGTTTGCATTTGATGTTGTCCAGGTGTAATGTGTGACATCCCATTTGTGGATCCTTGTCCTGACTTCCAGCATACCCAGGGGCTGCCTATGCAGAGACAAGCCTGCCAGAAAATACAGTGGTTTTGCTTTTTATTATGCTGACAGAAGTGCACTGTGACTTCATGTATGCAAACTTCCTACTTTCACCTCCCAGTCTGCGCTGAGTTCATTTACCATCACACTCACCTGGGGCCCAAGTTGGTCTCTGTCTCTACCAGATTGCAATATAGAAATTCCCCTCCTTTCCAGCAACGAAGGAGCTGCACCCTCTGAATGCACCTCTTGTTGCCCAGAGCAGCAACGCTTTAAGCTGTTACTGCACTTCTGAATCCACTCACTGAAGCTGTTCTTAGATGAGCATTTGGAGACCTTGTCCAAAGCAATATAAAGACTTTGGATTTTATTGCTGAAGAGGGAAGACAACCAACTTTCTCATTCTGGTGCTAGAATACTCTCTAGTGGTGCTTTCACAGATGTGAAGCCTTTGCTTGAGTAGTACACAAGAGTATATGTGTGTATGTGTGTGTGTGCATATGTATGACAACATTTGGAGGGTTTCTTCATTTTGAAAGATCTGAACCCACGTTTGTCTTTATATTGTTGGCCTTAATCTAGCTCCTAGATACTGTGTCTATCTTGCTGCTGTTTTCTGTATGAAGCTGGTTTGGAGGAGAGGAAAGATCATCTGGTTCCCCTGTAAAATATTGTTGACTGGTGATGCTGATCTTCATACAGTGTTGTTTGGGGGTGAAATTTTATTTTTCTAATGTTTTTCCTACTGTAAAAAACTGTTGGAGTGTTTGGAACTGAAAAGATCGTTATGAAATGGACTGTCTGATAAAGATTTTAGTGCTACTTAATAAAAACCACAATCAATCTTAAGGTGGAACATAAATGAGCTCCATTTCCATTCTCTGCCTTCCTCGGAACTTGTACTTCTTTGGGTGTGGGCTTGTTGGTTATGTTATGAGACTTGGCAAAGACTTTTAATGATTTTGTTGTTCTGAATTAGGAAGGATTTGGATTCTAGAACCTTGTTCCAGCTCTGCAGCCTGGGTTCGGTTTGGCAGATGCCATAGATGTTATACACACACCTATTTGATGGGATGGATGGAACGAGTTGCTGATTTCTGAAAGTCATCACATCTTTTACCTAAAAGCTTAGACATGAAGTTGGTCACTGTGGCAAAGTGGTAAAACTTATTGCTGGCATCCATAGGCCAGATTCACTGGAATTTTGCCTGTCTGCTCAAGCAACAAATTCAGCTTGTGAATGTTTTGTTCTCACTCTCTTCTTGGGTAGTGGGAACATCTTTAAATGCTGCTGAACTGCCTGGGTTCCTTTAAACAAGGCAGCTGAAATGGAGGGCTTGCGTTGCCTGTGGATGCTGCTATGTTCTTTTTCTTCCAAGTACCATTCCAGGAAATAACTGTGGTCTTAACCTCTATCACACACATCTGTTAGAAGGCTACAAAGGGCCAGTTTGGCCAATGAGAGTTAAATTTTAATTATATATATATATACATACACACGTGTGTGTGTATGTATATATGTACGTGAATATATGCACATTGCAACAGAGAGTAATCATCACTGTTTTGAATGGAATTGGTATCTAGAGAGGGTGTGGAGGACAATTTTGAGTCCTAAACTTTATTTCCTGTGACAGAAACGCTGTATGTCTTGTATGTGTACTTGTTTGGGGAGCTCTGACACTGTACAGTTTAGTTAAATTGTACTCCAGGGGGAGAAACTGTTCCTCGGAGGTTTTTAGTTCATACTTTGTGTTTAAAGAGGAATATTTTTCTTTAAAAAATAAAATTGGAAAAAATTTTCACCTTATAATGATTTTATTTCTTGGGGAGCTGTTTTTTGGGGGGCAGGGAGATGCTATTTGGGCTCGTGTGTGTGTCTGTGGTCAGATTAGCTTTGATCTCTTTGCTCTGATGAGTTCTGAAATGAAAAGTGTTACACTTTGAAAGCTTTCCTTCAGCTAAAGCAAAGTCATCTCCTGCTGTAACTTCTCAGGTGCTGCTGCACCTCTGTAAAGCGTTGCTGTCTTGAGCTCACAGAGGATAGGGACTGCCTTTAGTGTTCCAGTTCCCTTGGAGCCCTGATCTTGACTGATGGCTGTAGGGTGGCCTGGTATCATCTCACACAAAACCACACAGGATTCCCTGTATTTTGGCAGACAGAAGGTGGAATAAAGGGACTCTGAATGCAGGTGCTTTGTCCTGCTCCAGTCATCCTCCAAACACGTACAGTCAGTGAGAAACCCAAGAGGAACGTTCGTATGCATGTAAGCTGAGAATGACAGACTGAGCATTTTCCTTCTCTTCTCAGCTCTGTGCTACAACTTTTGGAGAAGAGGAATTGGTGCCACTCAGACCAGTGAGCCGTGAGTTCGTTTATCCATTTATTAACAGCGAGCAAAGAAAGGAGGGCTTATTAACCAGTAATCACTGGCTAAGGCAGGGAACTGCCGTCCAACCGGGAGTTCTTTACAGACACACCTGGACACATCGGGTGTCCGGCGGCGGCAGCGCTGCGCTCTGCTCAGCTGCTGCGGGTGGCGAACGGACCCGGCGTGGATCTGAATCCACGAATCCCGGCGTGCGGCTCGATGGCCCCGATGTGCCCGGAGGTGAACGGCCCCAGCCCCGCGTTCCCCCCTGTGACCCCGTGCCCCCGCGCTGCCCGCCGCACCTGCCGCCCTCGCCCTCTGCCGCGCTTGGGTTTGCCGAGGGAACGCGCCGTCCTGACCCGCCCGCGACCCCCAGCCGCTCCGGGGATGGGGCGGGGAGGGAAGGAAAAGGGCTTGGGGGAGCGCGAGGGACAGAAGTGGCGGTGCCATGGGGGACGAGGTGCAGCTCCCCTCGGGCAGCCCGGCCCTGCAGAAGCCGCCTTACACCTACGCGGCTCTCATCGCCATGGCCATTCGGGCCAGCCCCGAGCAGCGCCTGCCGCTCAGCGGCATCTACAGCTACGTCTCGGGCCGCTTTCCCTATTACCGCCGCGGCCCTAAGGGCTGGCAGAACGGCATCCGCCACAACCTCAGCCTCAACCCCTGCTTCCTCCGCCTGCCCCGCCGCTCCGGCGCCCCGCACCGCGGCGGCGAATGGGCTCTGGATCCCGCTTTCCAGGACGCGTTCCCGGGGGGCGATCGCCGCCGCCGCCGCCGCTCGATCCAACCTCCGCCGCCGCTCCCCTGCTGTCCGTGCGCTGCCCGCCCCGCTCTGCCCCGCGGCTGCCGCTGCTCCGAGCCGCCCGCCTGGAGCCCGCCCTGCCGCTCCGGTGCCCGACAAGCGCTGCTCACCTGGAGCCCGTCCTGCTTCCCGGGCTGCCAACGAGGGCCGCCCGCCTGGAGCCCGCCTTGCTGCACGCCCTGCTGCCCGGAGTCCCCGCAAGCGCTGCCCGCCTGGATCCCGGGGCCGAACCCAGCGCTGCCCGCGTGTAGCTCGGCTTCGTCCCCGCTGCAGCCCGCCTGGCCGCTGTCCGGCGTCGCCTCTGCTGCTGTCCAGTGCCCGCCCGAGCCGGGCTCCCACCGCCCTCTGGCTGCCAGCAGGGCCCCGGTGCTGCCCTGAGGCTTCCAGGTTCCGTCCTGCCCATTTTCGTGGTGATGCGACTTGTAGAGGCCCCATCCGTCAGAAGATTGGTCTGGAAGATCCTTGTTGGTTGAGCAGAGCCCCGTTGCGTTGCAGTGGCTGAGATGTGCTGCCGTGTTTCACGGAGCTGTTCTGTGAGATATCTGCACTACAGCCATTTGTCAGTTCAGATTTATTGGTGTTTGAGCCTTAGGACCACCCTAAAGGGGGCTGCAGAGCTTTGGCAGGCTCACCTGTGTGTTGTCTTGTTGAATCTGGAAGTACATAGAAGCAAAGGGATGCCAGTCCTTGTGCAAGTGAAATTTGGCTTTGCTACAGGCACAATATTTTTGCAAGTGTCCTTAAACTCATTAAGTCATTCTTGAGCTTTCATTTCAAGCTTTTGTATATACATATACAAATGGTATATGTACTTTTCAGTTTGATAGAGAAAAAAAATAACCAACCCACAAAGATCTTTGAAGTAATGCTGGGAATCTGATTGCTTTGTATTTAAAGCAGAGCAATATGAAGTTTTGTATACAGCCAGGGTTTATTTTATATTGCTGCTTCTTACAGATGTTTGCACACATTTGTTCTTAACATTTTCCTTCTAAGTGATGCTCTGTTTTATGAGGATGTTTTTCCCTTTTAATTTCAGAGTCATTTCTGTGCTTCCCCCTAAAAATAAGGCTCAGGGACAAAGTATGCTTCCAGTAAGTGTTGTATTTCGGTTTGTTAAGGAAAAGTTCAAATACAGTTTGTGCAGAGCCAGCACTTTGTCATACTGATGTTTTATGAACTGTTCAATACTCCTTGTAGGAGCTCATGGTTTCAGCAAGCACTTGGAACTGATTTTTTGTTCATCCTTAGAGAAGTTGGGGTTTAAACCCAGATTTGCAGTTTGTATTTTGCATTTTCTTGTACTTAAGAAATTATTCCGGACGTTGCCTTTAAATGAAGGCAATGAAACAACTGTTGCATGCTGAAGCTGGCAGTCGTTCTGTATGTAAGGACAACAAAGACCTGTAGAGTTTTGTTCTGGAGAAGTGTTTTGGTCCCTGTTGTGGTTTAGGTCATACATGAATAATGCACGTTTGTGAAACTACCGCTGCTGCGTTTGGGGTATGAAGTTTGACCTCTGGACAGTCATTAATTCCACTGTGCACAATTACGAAAATAAGAAGAGTTTCTGAAAGTTGGTGTTTGTGCGTGTGCTTCTCACCTTGTTTTTCCAGCTGAGTTGTGTTTCCTTGCCACTTAGCATGACTTCACATCGCTGGGTGACATGCTGGGAGAAAAGAAGGAGGAGCAGCCCTTTCCCCCTCCTTGTCAGGGCTCCCCTAAGTTGTCCTGAGGGCTTTTGTCTGCTCCTTGCTTGCTGGCACCTGTGGGCCATGGGCTGAGCCACCTCTGTCGTGCAATTGTGCACAGAAGCTGTGGAGCTGGGACTGCCAAGAGAGACCTGAGCAGAGTGCCTGCACACACAAGAAAGGAGAACAAGAGCTGATTGCATTTCTGGAGGGGCTGTGCCTGTTTTCCCCAGCTCGCTGCTGCCGAGCACAGGTGTCAGCAGCCCTGCTCAGGCCCTGGCAGCTGCAGTCCATCCACACTAATGAGGCCCAGAAGCTTCTATGGGGGTGTGGGTGGAGGAGCTCCTGTGTTTTATGCTTTCTGTTCCCCTCTACGGAGGTCTACCCCTGTCTTTTTGGATTTATCTTTTGGATTTGGGATTGCTTTTGGAGCACAGCTCTGCGTGGTCCAGTGGTTACCTGGCAGGGCATGGATTGGGTAAGTGATGGTTATTTCTCCCCTCCATCAGGGGCTGCTCTCTGCCTTCTCTGTTGCGAGTGCTGTCTCCTATGTGTGCCCACCAAACACATGGATAAGGCTGGATTTGTAAAGCTCCGTCTTTCCCCATTGCTCCTCTTGAAGCAAGAGATAGTTTGTGCATGAATTGGATTGTATAGGCTCAGTGCTGGTGGTTCTAGGCTCTGTGCCCACTCATGAGGTGCTCAGTAGCTCTCAAATCTCTCAAATCTGAAGTGGAGTCACACACCTGCTGCAGTATATGGCATGCTGTGTCAGGATGGTGAGTTCAGAGTGATCTTCTGCCCTCGTGCCTGCTGCTAGGGCCTGGGGGCTCTTAAAGGGATCGGATTTCTGGCGACCTGTTCACGTTGCTAGGAGTTATGTTCGTGCTTTATTGGTTCTACAGCTTTCCCGTTTGTGTTTGCCACTAGATGGTGCGTTTGTACCAGCACACCAAGGCTGGGGACTGCTGTCAGTGAGGCTGCAATGGTCTTCAGTGATGATAACTGCATCTCCTTCTCTTCTAGAAAATGAAACGGGGAGGATGTGTAGGAGGGGTGTGAAAGGCAGATAGGAATGGATGTTCAGCTGCAGTGGTTCGTTCCCAGCAGCATTCCCTGTTATCTTGGGCTTGGTTCATTTTTCTTAAAGCGATGGCCATTATGGATGAATTCGAATAGATGTAGGCAGAACGTACTGCATTCCTTGTGAGAACAGTAGGGCACACAGTGGGAAAGATATCTATGGACCAATTATTAGGATTGCAGACTGCTTTGGTAGGGACTTTGTGCTTTCCCCCTTTCACACTCCTTATTTCTCCTGTTTTGTCACTTAAGGCAACTGTGAATAAAAGAGGCACATTTCCACTGGCAAAGCTAGGTCTCTTGCAGGAATGTGTTGGTGTGATTGCCACAGAGTGAATCATCTGTTCTAGCAGGCTCCTTTCTCCAGAGATCCTTCAACTGTAAGCAGGGATGGTCTCTTCCAAGGGATGATTCAGATCATTTAGATGAAGTCCCTGCTCTGAATCACTCTTTGTAGGAGCTCCTCTTCTCATTAGTAATTTGAAAATTCAGAACAAACAGTCTAAGAGCACAGGAAGAGTTGGTGCCAGCACAGTGAGGTGCTGGGAATCTCCCTCAGTCTTGTTCAGGCACTCGTGCACAGCCTTCTTGCTTCTGTGGTTGGAATAGAAAGCTACAGCTCTGACTGCATTTAAATCAGGGAGATTGTTCATGGTTTGCATGGCTTTTCTAGCAGCTCTGAAGTACTGGGGCCTCTCCTGTGTTTTGCATCCCACTTGTAGTGAAGGATCTTACTGGTGAGCTCCTTTCTCTTGAGTTTGTGACTGTGTTTAGAAAACTCAACCTCTGCTTATTTTTCTTCAAGTTTCTTCTTCGGTCAACATTCTTATTGGTTTTATAAATAAACCACAGCACAGCATATCCCTTTGCAAGCAATACAAAGTCTTTGAGAATGGCTATAAAAATACTACATTCCTCTTTCCCACCAGTGGGTATCAGACTGTTACATTCCTTTCCATTATATCATCTCACATCTGTCTTCGCTTCTTTCCCTTATTGATTTTGAGTGACTGAAATAATGGTTCTATATGTCACCATGTAGTGGAAAAGAAAGGCAGTTCGTCCATGCACTGTGCTGAATTAGTGCACGTGTAGGAGAATTAATTGTCAGAATCCAAGCCAAGTGCAGAGTGGAAAGATGCTGTGCCAGTGTCCTAGTGTTAAGTGCCATATCTGACCCTGAGCTGTCATGCAGTATGGGATTGTTGGGTTATTTCATGGCTTCTTATTGTGAACTGTTACCTGCTATGGCTCAGATTGTGCATGTTTATCCCACCTGCATTTACTGAAATGTTGAGCATCAGTCTTCAGAAATGCTGGTCCAGGTGGTTCTTGGCTATATTTGTTTACTTTCCCATCTTTGCAGCAGCAGGATTCTTGTGACATTGCTTCTTTTCCTTTTATCCACTAAATTGATTGGCATAAAAATAGAAGGCGTTATGTGCAGAGATAACATTGAAAATACCTTGTATGATGTGGAAGCCACAGCATTTACTTGTTTTTCAGGGGTTTGCTTGGCATTTCTCTCCCCTGCTGCTGTATTTTTGCCTCTCGCTGATGTTTTCTCATCCTCACCATTTTCATCTCTCAGCCTGAAACGATAAGGGTGCAGACAATGAAGGCTCCAATAAAAGAGGAACCCGTTGATAGAAGCTGCCAACAGAGAGTGGACTGGGGAAGCCATGAATGCAGAGCCACTAACAAACTGACCCACTGCTCCTCTGCAATAGCAGATTGCATGCAGTCCTGCCTCTTCTGCCACAACAGCAGATGCCAGGACTTGAGCTGACAGCAAAGTGTAGCAGTCTTACTGGAGGTCTCTGATACTCCACAACCTGCGGGTTTATTCTGCCTGTCTTGATATCAGCCACACTCCCATCTCCTTCCCCAAACCTGCAGAATCAAGTGAGAAGCACTTCCTTCACGCTGCTGGATTTCCCCTCCTGCAGTGGGTCTCTGGCCATGCAGCTCCGTAACCAGTTTCCCGTCAAGAGCAAAAGTACAGTGTTTCTCACCAAAAACGTGGCCTGTGGTAAGGGGGTGGGAAGGGAGGAGGAGGTGGGGTGCGTGCCGGGGGAGCTGTTGCTGCTGCAGTTTCATGCCTCTATCTGTATTCTTTCTCTTTTCTGCATGGCTTCCTGTTTTTTCACACCACTGCTCTTTGAAACAACAAGCTGCAAGGGAGGACAGGGGTGGAGGTTAGAAGGCTGGAAGAAGCCTCTGGCAAGGCTTGAGAAACATTGGTGCTGGCTCTGGAAGAGGTAGCACGTGTTCATGTGTTTCTCTGGGTGAGATCCTGCTGCTGTGCATCAGAGAAGTAGCTCTCTGAGAGGTGATGCTGTGGTATGCGCGTGGGCTCAAATGTGTGTTGCTCAATGCTGTGAGATTGCAACAGAACTACTCATCACTTTCCCACTTGGCAATTGTCTTCCTGGGCTGCTTTTGAATGGACAGAATTAGAATTTGCCCTAAGCTTAGGCATGCAGCTATAGGAGTCAGATGTAGTCCGTGTCAGGATAGAGCTGAAAAACAAATCGCCGCTTCTGGTTCCTGCAGCATTTCTGTAAAGTGAGCAACCATCTTGGGCAAAGGGGAACGTTTATGTGTTGCCTTACCTTACCTTACCATGACCTTGGGCAGTTAGCAACTTATACAGAGGCTGGACAACAGTGATTTTCTCAGAGAAGTCATTCCCAAACTGTGAGCCAGGCAGTAATTGCTAACATTTTGCAAATATTACTGACAATTCTGACAAGCCCTGACTTCTGGTTTCCAGGTGCCTGGCAGCATTCATAGAAAACCAAGAAGCACTAGGAACTTTGCTGTCGGTGTAGTTCCTCTGTTTGCTTTCCTCTTTATTGTGAGAGGGGGAAATGGTATGTTGAATCATCATTGAAGGCAGAATGTGAAGAAAGATACCTCTAGGACATCACTTGGACGAAGGAGCTGCACTAGGGGATGTCTTGCTTGAATCAACCCAAACAGAATTTTGTTAGCAATGTTGTTTGAAAACATTTATTCCCATTTCTCATGGATCTATCATCTATAACACTCTGCTCCCTTTGGTTAAATCCAAAATTCGCCTCCATTAGACGGATAACCTGCAGGTTGAGGGAGCTATTCTACCATACAGGTCTACTAATACCATATTCACTTTGGTATCTGTGTTCTTGCTCAGCCCTGTGTGCTTTGGAGAAAGGCACAAGAAGGCCTGTGCTTAAGGTCACTATGACTGGTGCAGAACGAGAGATTGATTTTCTTATGAAATCAGTATTGCTGCTTTGTCTGGCAGTGAGTCAAAAGATAAATTCTTTTGAAGCAAAAAGATCTTGAGGAGTGATGGCTGCAGATAGATTTGTTCCAATTTGACACGAGTGTTTCCCAGACACTACTTTTACTCATTTATTGGTTTGCTAACATGTTGCTAAGTGACTTGAAAAGCACCTCTTCTTGACTGCAGGGTCCAGAGGAAGGTAAATAGAGGATTGAGTTGCAAAGGCTGGTTCTGGCAATGGCTCCTCTCTGCAAGAGGCAGATGGGCAGCTGGCAGAGCACAGCTGCTCTTGGAGTTCCTCATTTGCCAGACAGTGCTGCAGGAAGAAGATGAAAAATGGGAAAGATTGCATCAATTATTGAGCCTTGTAAAAAATAATTAGTGAGACAACAGCAGGCAAATGGGCAGGGAGGAGAAGGGAAGCAGCTGCCAAAGCATGGAAAGATAGGACTGGGTTGGAGATAGAAAAGGAAGGGGAATTGGATAAGATGCCCCTTTAATCAGCCACTGGGGAGAGACGTAGGAAATTAATGTATGAGCTTTGCACGTGGATTAGAACAGGGCAAGGACAGAGGGGACATTGCCTTTGAATTGTCCTCTCTTTGCTGTCGTCAGACTCCTGCAGATAAAGCTATTTTCATTGCTTGTTCTCAGCTGATGTTACTGGTGGTACCTGATCTGATCAGTGGTATCAGGAGAGGCAGGAACAGCTTGGGCAAAGGTTTGCTAAGTAGCAGAGGAGTTGTCTGTCTTTTTGGTAGCTAGTCTGTCACCAGAACTGTAAATGAACTGGACAGGCTGCTGCTTGGTGCTGGTTACCAACTGACAGGAGCGAGCTTCCATTAGGATTTAATTACCTTCTTCTTTCTACAGCTCCCCCAGAGGCACCAGCGACATATGAATGATTTTTGCACTGTAATGCTGTGGTCTCTGCTTTGTGGGCAGGGCTGTTTACGGTGACACAAGCATGCAGTCAGTAAGATTTAGCAATGACTCTGCTGTGTGCTGAATGCGACTTTGCCACTGCTGATTTCATGGTGATGCTCATTCAGATCCTCCAGATCAATTCCTAGAGTCACTGTGTTCCTCGATTTGTTTCTTGCTACTTGTCTTCCAGGCACATCTGTCTAGGATTTAGCAGATGCTCTCTTTGTCCTCCTGGAAAGCTGCATCTGATTGGCCTCCTACCTGCCTCTCTGCAATCTCTTTTCTACCTTACCTAAGCAGTTGTTTTGTTTTTGTAAATGTGTGCAATGCTTGCAGGTAGCATAAAAACTACAGCTTTAAAGGAAGCAGCCCATCAGTTGGCTATTCCCAATTCTCCCAGCAGAACATTGCTCTTGACTTGGGGTGATCAACCAGAAAGGGTAGAAGGGCATTTTAGGGTCAAGGCCCATTGCAGCCAGGTGACTTATGAGCCCTTGTAATCTGGAGAGCTACTGATGTGCTCCCTTCCTTCAGGGAGAGTCAACTGCACATATGCAGCAGAGGGTGATTCAGTCACCCGTGATAAGATCTAACAGATGTATCTTCACCAAAGTAAATAAACAAGTATCAGCAGAAAAGTAATGGCTGTCTTTACTAGAGCTCTGTAGCCTCTCTGCAATGGAAAGTTTCAGGGAAACTTTGGGGGAATTTGGACACATGCAATCAGAGCTGCTGGCTCCTTGTTCACAGCAAAGAAACACATGCTCACAGTCAGTTCTGCTGTGCTTTTTTCCCCAGCTTTTTGTCACCTTTCTCTATTTTTCTGTGACATGAGAATCAGTGTGACTGGTTTTAATTTTCTTAAAGACCGATCGCAAGGCAGTAAGCAGGGAGTATAGCTGGGCAGCTTATCCTCTGAGTCTTCTCCTGGTGCTGCCAGCATGGAGTGGTCTGTAAGTGGGTGCTCTGGTGAAAGGTTGTAATGGCACAGCAGTAAAAGCCTGCATGGCATCATCAGGAGCTCAGTGTTAGGACACGTCCAGTGTGAGAGCTGGTGTGAGTGTGACAGGCTGGGAAATGGCTCAGAAAGAGAAATGCTTCTGTAAAAGGAGAAGTCTGAGGAGGAGGAAGGAGGTATTTTTAGTGCCACAGGGCTTGTGAATTTATTTTGCTTTTGCCACAAAAGAAATCACGTGTGTAGTAGCTAAGGTACGTTTTTGCTGGGGGCTTTTGGGGTTGGGCAGGAGATGTCTTTAAAGGCCTGTTTTCTTTAGAGAATTGAGGGAGCATCTTGGCTCCCCAGAGCATCCCAAAGAAACCTGGTCAGCAAACAGTGGCATGTGGTCATGGCAGAGGTAGGTGGGAAATGCCACCATCAGGGATTCCTTGGGGCTTGGTGACCTGCTGGGCATCTGGCTGGTGAGCCACGCTTCTAGCAAGTAGATAACACAGAGCCAATGATGCCTTTTGTTGTGGTTACCTTCTGTCCTCTCCTGCAGCCTGCTTTGTTCAGCAATTGCTGGTGCAGTATTGCAAGTCACAGGCATCTGAACTGTAGGAGACAGTCTTTGTACTACAGGCAAGTCAGCACCATTGAGCTTGTTGGACTGCGTGGAAGCCAGTGCTTCCCAGAGAAACCTCCCAAGTCCTGGCATCTCTGGCTCTTCAGAGCAAAACAAGCAGAGCTCCCTGCTGTTCACATGAGAGCTGCTATTTGGCTGAGAATACAACAGTCCGAGATGGTGGAGAGAAGCTCATCTCTGACACTAAGATAAACAGAATAGCTTTCTTTTCTGGTGCTTTGTTCCTCTAATTCTTTCAAAACTCTGCTTCCTAGGTTTTCATTGACAGGGCATTAGAAACAAGCTACATCCTCTAGTGCAGTACTCTAGCAAATGACTGTGTTTGGTCCACGTTTTCAAGTGATTTCCACCACCATTATCTTCAATTGAAACTCCATTCCTAGAGTCACACTAAGCAATGTGGTGTGGCAGCACGCTATGGCAATATTTCAGTGCTGCACATGGTATGTGCCTATGAGGTTGGTAGGGAAGAGGCTGCACAAATTAATCCTTTTTTTTAATTTTTTTTTTATTTAACCATTAAATTTCCAAGTCTGATTTTGAAAGCTTAAGCCTCGTCTTGCCCCAGTTGCCAATGATCTCATGGAACCGTCCATCTCCTTCTGGCAGCCAGGCAACATGCCTCTTGCTGCTTGGGAGCTCTGCTAACCGTACATTCTTGTCACTGTCCTCTTACCCCTGACATGCCCTCATTTTATCAGGGAGGATTTGTCTGTGTCTTTCCACCTGTGGCCTTACAAATAGCAGATTGAAAATCTGGCTCCTTACTGTAACCATTTATCGCAGCTGCTCAAAACGTCACCCAGCAAGTGGGCAGGAGGAAGGAAATGAGAGGTTGAGTTTTTTCCTGTTGCAAGTTACCAGGAAATAAAATAGGAAATTCAATGCAACGTTACCATCTCACAGAGCCCCACTGGCACCACGGGCTGCAGGTGCTGCTTTGCAGCTTCCATCTGATAATCTGTTCCTCTTGGTGTCAGGGCAAAGCTTATGGTCTTGGTGGTAGTGCAGAGATGGGTTAGAAGAGGAACTTCCAGGCAGCCTAGATAAGACAAATGTTTTATCTTTCCTGTTGAAAAAAGATGAGTGTAGGGGGGTGTGAGTTGCTGTGCCCTTGTCATGCTAACGCAGAAGCTGGCTGTCGAGGACCATGTGAAAGTGAAAACTATCAAATTCAGACTGATATCTTTACAGTTCTCTAACCAAATAATGAGTCGTTGGCTATGTGAAGGTGTATAGGTTGAGGTAATTTGTGGTATGTTGTATTTCACCCGGGAAAATGGAGAGGTTGCTTAGGTGCTTTGTTTCTCAGAACTACACGAAATATGAATACGAAGGTAGACTGCAAACCCTCCTTAGTAAGAAATTAAGACTGTCTGCTTGTGGAAACTACCATCACTTGGGTATCACTATGATCATTCAATTGATTTAATAAATGAATTGACAATCAATGTCACTGACCAGTATGGAAGGTTTTCTTGTCAGTTTAGGAGTAGATTACCTGCTAGACTGTGAGATTTTCTTCTCTTCTTAATTTTCAATTAATTTCTTAATTTACCTCAAATTAGACCTTGACATCTTTGCAACGTGATCCTGAAACCTGAAGGAAATGGTGTTTTGGGTGTTGAAGGAAGTTGAGTTCCCAGAGTGAGGTGTTTTGGCTTTGAAAGAGAGCACCTGGGATGAGGCCATGCACAACCTGTGCTCAGAAAGAAGAAAAACCCAGTGACGCACAATTTTTGTGGAACAATCTGCCTTTTTTTGTTTCCTTTTATTGTAATCGATGAAGTCCCAGAGAAAAGAAGCAAACTCTGCAACTATTGATGATAAAAAAAATTCCAGACAACCCAAAAGGATGTGGTATAAGAGTGGGAGTGAGTTGGGTTTTTTGTCAATAATGCAGATGCAACACTTATCTAAAACTCACTTTGTGTGTCTCGCTGTGCTGTTTTGCATGCTGTTCATCTCTCTGTGCATGCAAAGTGCCACATGCATGCTCTTGGGCAGCACCTTTCCACCCAGCACAGCAGTGTGCAGCTAACTGTTGTCTTGTGGATCTGGGTAGGGATGAATGGGGGGAGCTGCCAACCATGTGCTGAGGGACCCTGGCAGAAAAATGTGAAATTCAGCTTTAACTCTATGGAAACTTTACCATGACTGTTTTTTCACTGGCCCAAGCTCATAGTATCAGTCTCTGCGTCACTGGGCAGGTGATCTGTGAGTATCATATAAAACAGACAGGTGGGGCATCAGATGTTATAATTTGTGCATCAGAAATGCTAATCTCGTAACTGACTTGATGCTCAGCATCGCTGCTCCTTCTCTTTTCTGGGAGTGAAACCAAGGCTGCAGCATGGCCATGGTATGGAAAAGAGCAGGGTGAGGTGTGCACGAGTCCTCGGAGGCAGCAAACTGAGCTGCAGAAGTGCAGCCTGGTGATGTGAGGGGACCCCAGCTTGCCTCAAATCCCCGTCAGAATAAACAGTGAAGCACTTTATTTTATTTTGAGAGCCACTCACCCTTGTAGCACAGAGTGTAAGTGCTTAATGTAATTAATGGCTGTCCAGTACGGTTTCCCAGTTCTGTTTAGGCTGGCTGGACTGTTGGCTTCTGTGAAACACATCTTTTCTTTGTAAGTAGTTTTAAGGCTTAATAAAAACAAACATGATCTATTTTTGGACCAGAATTGGAGGACAGAAAAATGTTGCACCTTCCTGCTACCAAAAAGATACCATTTTTCCTTCAGAGCCTTTCCCAGGGTGAAAGTTGTAGCTTTACCTCCAGCTGTGTAAATGATGCTTCATTAGTTTGCTTCAGGTGGAAATTCCCCTTTTCACAAATGGAAATTTTACTCTGCTTATGGTTTTTTTTTTTTAAAAAAAAAAAAAAAAAAAAAAAAAAAAAAAAAAAGAGAGAGAGAATTTTCTTTCAGCCAAAGCCAAGCTGTCGCTTTTGGAGGAAAAAGAGAAAATAAAATTCTCCCTGGACATTCCTTCTCTCCTTGCTGCTGATGGTGACTCATGCAACGGCCTTTGCCACTCAGTTCTGACTCTTTAAGTGATTTTTCAGGTGGCTGTTAAAATTCTTGCAGCATTTGTCACTGGCATCTGCCTCGTTTTGTAATGTGATACACACACTGTTTATTGTGGAGAGAGAGTGCATTTGGGTTGTGAATACTGCTTAATTTTGAATATACGCCCCACGCATCAAATAAAACTAAACAAACAAAAACCACCCAAACATAGCAAACCCATGAGCTTGTGCAAAATATTGGGTGCAGGCACCTGCATCTGCCTTCAGTGTGCAGACAGCCACCCACACAGGGCCTGTGAGATCCGGTCTGACTGGAAACAGTTGTTAAGGACCCCCAAGATCCCAAAACTCGGAAGGTGATGGACTTATTTTTAATGCTCTGAGGTGATCACTGAAGAGCAATTCTGTATTTTTTGGACACCTGGCACTGGTGTGAACTTAAAGTGGACTTGTGAGTGTAGGGAGAGTGGGTGCTGCCTTTCTTTTGGCAGCAAAGGATCCAGAATCCCCCAGCAGTAATCTCGAGATGAAATAGTGTGGTTTAGTTAAGCAGGCAGTTACAGCTCAGAATGGAAATTTGTGGTTTTATAGGTCGCTTATTTGCTGCTACAAGAAATGCTCCCAAGAAAATGAGTTACAAACAACTTTCCTCTTTTTGTTTTGCCCCTTGTAAAGGACTGATAGTGAGAAAAGAGATGTACTGTGCTTCTGTTGGACTTTTGTTTCTGTATTTTCAGCAGCAGTAAAAGGCATTCCTTGCGTAGGGGAGAAATGTGCGTGCAGATGCAATTCTATTTCAAAGCAGTAAAGAAATAAATATCTTGTGTTGACACAGATGCTTTGAACTTCTGTAGCACCACCAGTTAAAGACCTCAGATGAGTTGTACAACAACAAAGCTTTGCAAAATGCCCCGTGAGGGGCGGAAGTTGTGTTATCTGTATTCTGCATGCAGAGAAACAGGTGAAACAACTTATTAAAGACCACAGCACCAGTGCCAGTAAGAGTTAGGATGTGGGCACCTGACGCCAGGTCCTGCGCTTGAAAGCAGTAAGTCTTGGGGTTTTGAAGCAGAGTGTGTAATTCTGGGGTGATTTCTTTGGTGGTGTTGATTTGCTTTTGTGTCATGTTGTTTTGTTTTTTCCCCAAACTATTTTCATGCATCTCTGCAGTCAGAAACCCAAACCGTGTCCCGGCGTCTCATAGAACTGGGTCAGCAGCATCTCCCCCAGACTAGCATTTGACTAATACCTTCCCCTGTGTTCTCTGGGATGTTGTGCTTCTTGCACCACCACCAATTATGTGAACTCACTTTTTCCTCCATGCAGTGTTTCAGCAGGCGTTGAAGTTGTTTCTTCATTAGAATTTCAAAGTTACAACCAAGGAGGTATTGAGCCTGGTCTCCTGGTTCACTTTATGGCCTCCTAAGGAGAGTGCCTCCAGGTATTTTTCTCCTTCAGAAGTCCTGAACTTTTGCTGATGATCAAGATAGGAAGCTTAGCTGCTTGTTGCAACTAAACTCAGGTTTGGGTCAGTTATTTCCTCTGCATATGAGGAAGTGTGCATTGTTTTCATGACCAGGATGCCCTTCATTGAAATGCATAGTCACGCAAACCAAACATTGTTTTCACCTGGGCAAGGATGCCAGCACATTCCTGCTGAGGGCTGCAACGTGAGTTCCCTCTGTCACTCAGGCAGACCCAGGCTTTAACACTGCTTGAACAAACAGGCTGCTCAATTCCTCGAATCCTATCCCTAATAATTCACCATCAGCTTCTGTACGGCTCATGGGAAGACCTTACTTCATGGATTATTTGTTTGATGTCCATCAAATGAAGAGAAAAACGTGCAGAGGCTTTGTTGTGGTTTTCCCCTCCAAAATAGTTCTCTTGTGTCAATAACAACAGGCAAACTATGGCCTTATTTTTGAAAGAAAAACAATTCATCTTAAAACCACCATGTGGTCAGCTGCCCCAAAGCCCAAGCAATGAAATAACTGCTGTGTTTTTCTCGAAAGAGATATCAGAGATATCCCTGTGCTGGGAGGGTTCTTTCAGTGAAGATGAGGACTGGGAAAAAAGCAGCAGCTGTTCCAGGGTTGGCTTAGGATGCATGGGTCAGGATGTGGGGTTCGTGATGAGAGGAGCTGGGCGTTCAGCAAGCCCTTCACCTCTGTTAGTGGGATTCCCCAGCCCATACTTGGTAAAGGATAGCAGATGTGCTTGTGACCCCTTGTTTTGTTCTCTGCCTTGTGCCGAGCTGAGGATGTGCTGTTTTGGTGGGACTTGAGCTGTGGGAATGTGGAACATGAGACGTGTGATAATGACCTTGAGAGAGGTGCTGGTGGTTTTAGCCCTCATTTTAAGAAGGTGTGCTGGTGAATTTCTCCTCTCTGTTTTATTCAACACAGCCTTTTGCTGGTTTCTGTTCTCTCCAGAGACCATCGTGAGGGGTTACCAGCCCATGGTCCTTGTGGTGAATCTGTTTCCTAATCTCTTCTCTTCCACAGGGAAATCTTCCATGTGCTCTCCTTTCTAATCATCTCCCTGAACTCCCACCCATCAGGGTTCCAGTGCACATCACCTCCCAACCTGCCTGAATTATCCTGTACCAAACCGTTAGCTTCAGTAACCATTTCATCCACTTTTCTTCTCCTTTCGGGGGGGGGGGGATAAAAATTACAAGTAAATGTACATTATCCTAATAGAACAAGTCTTTTGGTAAGGACACTAGAGATCTAATCTGATTTTTATTTTTATTTTTTTTACACTATCTTCCTATGTAATTTTAGGCAATTCATTTCTGCATCTCAGTTTTTTTCAAACGTCAAGGACAAAGGAGGAAAAGCCTGGGTGTGCAGAGGTTATGGTACCATTCCACCTAGAGCCTTGTTAAGCAGTACAAATGAGTTGAATGTATTCTGAATGCATTAATAATGAAAAGCAGAGGTGGTTAGCAGTGCTGTATTGCCTCCAAATAGCAATTTGTCAGAGCTGGTGCTGCTGTGCTTCCAGTGCTAGCTGGGAACCTGCTTTCCTGGGATGGATGTTTGCTCCATAATGCTGATGAGCGAGCTGTGCACACTACCTCCAATGTCGTACCACAGCAGGGATTGCTGTATGAATCATACAGAACTTGACATTAAAATGGTGGATTCACATCTGAATTTCACCAACAAAGTTGAGTGTTGGATCTGCAGTTGGTTTGGATTAGTCAGTGCTTTCCTGAGAGCACTGGCACTGATTTGCAAAGCGAGGAAGGTCTGTTCTTCCTCTTTTGGCCTGCTTGGGCCAACATCTGTAAGATACAGAGGTATTGCAGTGTTTATGAAGTTCATTATAATTAGTGAAGCCTTCAGCTCTCCTCCCTTCCACTCGGTGTGCACATTGCTAGCTTCAAGAGAGCCCAGGGCCTGGCATATATGGGTTCCAAGAAACCCCCACAGAGAATGAGAAGCCAGCATTGAGCTTTGTGTGAGAAGCAAAAAGAAATGGTGGTCCTCAGTGTGTGCTCTTGGTGTGACCATGGGCTTCTCTTTGCTCTTATTGGTGAGGCTGCTGCTCTCCTCCTGCAGCCGGCGGGGATCGCTGCTGTACACTTCTTGTGGCCATGAGCTTATTTTGTATCCTGTGGCCAAGAAAACTTCTTTTGACTTTTAAGTAAGAGCAAGTTACCTGCCATATTTACAGACCAACTGCATAGCTGATGCAAAAACGCGGTTGCCCGCCTGTTTGGTAGTGTTAACCACATGGAGCAAATAGTTTCAACTCTCCTAAAACTGCTCTGGCTTCCTGTTTGCTTTGTGGTGTAATTAAATGTGGCTTCTTTCTTTCTTTCTCATTTATTTATTTTGAGTAAGTGGAGGGTAAGAGGCTTCGCTTCTGTGCCTGCAGAAGCAGTGAATACCTACGTGCTGTTAGTTGCCAACATCCAGGTGGTTCAGGAGCTGCAGGCTGGCACAGTGCTTTTCTCTCCAGGTGCCCACAGGCAGTGCTGTAAACACAAGGTGCCATAGTGATGGGATTTGCTTGTTGTCATCCTCTTCCTCCCTCTGTTCCCTTCCCCTGTAGAAGCCAGCCAGCTGCTCCATCCAGGCAACAGCCAGCAGCAATGTTCTTGTGCACCAAAGAGCAGGATTAGGAAGGGAGATGTTTAGGAGCCTTGCACTTGATGTTTCCAGCCGTGTCCACTGTGCAGAGCGATGCACCTGGAGCAGAGAAGAAACTACGTGCAAAGTGATGTGTGGACAAATGCCAAGAGAAGGAGCTATGCAAGACTGGTAACTAAGGGCATGGAGATGGTGTGCTGGTTTAACACCAGTGCATGCCTCGTGTTGGACGCGCTGGCAATGCCACACGGATACCTCTGCCTGCTTTTTTTCCTTCAAAACCCATAGCTCTTTTCTCTCAATAACTCAGAGGAAAGCAGGAACCTGCCTTCCCTTCCTGGGCATCTCCCATCCTTACCCTGGTGCACTGCAACTGCTTTCTGACTTTCGGTTCCCTTTCCCCCTCCCTGCAGCGTGTTGTCCAATGCCTTGCAGGCAGATGTCCTGCAGTGCTGTGCCGCGTGTGGGTCTGGGAGCTGCTGAGCAGAAAAGCTGTTGAAAGAGAAGAAAAAAAAGAGCGGAACAGAAACCAGAATTCCAGTAAACAGGCTGTTAAAAATATCCGCAGCACATGTCAGGGGTAACAATTTAAAATAGGCAGTTTCTGAGCTTAGAAAGGTCACATTAAGACGTGGTGGATTCAAACAGAGCTGAGAACGAACATTTTGACAGTCACAGTTTGTACTGATGCTGAGCTATCCACATTGCCAACTGGTAATGTTCAGGGAACCAAATGAGTCAGATCGTGAAAATAATGAGCTTTCCTTGGATTGTAACATGGAAAAAACCTGAGCTTATACCTTAATGGCGTGCCATGCAAGCTTTAGGGAAAATGGTCATTTCGGGGCTTGTAAAAACGCTTGTTTCCATGCGTGGGGCTGAGGCGATCCGGGCACAGCTCCGCGCTCACAGATCCGCTCTCTGCCCCACAGCACGCGCTGACATCTCTGAAACGAGCAGATCCCTTTTCGGTACCGAACTGCTGCTAAAAGCGTAAGGAGGCACAGAGCGGCCCGCGGAGCGCTGAGACGCGGCTGAGGCCTCGGGGCTGCAAGCGCGACGTGCTTAAACCCTTCGGGCTGCAGCCGTGCTGGCGATGGCGGCAACTCCGGGCCGGCGGGAGCGGCCGCCGCTGCGGGCATCGCGTCTCCGTCGCGCCTTTTGTGCACGCGAGCTGCGCGCGCCGTTTGCAGCCGGTGCCCGACGGGGCGGCGCTTTGCAGACGGTGCCCGAGCGCGGGGCGGGGCGGGGCCGGCAGCGGGGCCGGGCCGGGAGCCCGGCGGGCACGGGAGTGCGGAGCAGGTGAGCGGGGTGGGGGTGCAGGGGGGGTCACCTCAGCCATCCCCCCAGGGGCGCCTCAGCGCGGGGTGTTTGGCGTTCTCCGCGGGGAATAAAGCCCCGCTCAGCGCTGCGCGTGCTGTTCGGCATCCTGTAGCAGATCCAGAGGAAAATCGGTTCTGTTGTACGAGGATGCGATATTTCCGGGCTGCGGGTTCGGGATGTGCGGAGTGAGCTCACGCAGCCGGCACCTCGGGCGGCGGTGCTGAGCCTGGCCTCGTCCTGCAGCCTGCGGGTTCGGTCCGTCGGTGCCCACTGTGCCGTGCCATGCTGTGCAATACCGTGCCCGCCAGCGGCTCTCCGCTCCCTTGGCACCTCTGTGCCATTCGTATCTCGGACGGGAGCCCAGCAGTGTGAGGTTGGATGTGTGGAGCTCAAGGGTCAGTAGGCACATACGGCTTGTTTGTGTCTGTGAGATGCATCTGGGTGTCTGGTGTTGTCAGCTGCAAAAAGGCTAATTTCAGCGAGCTGCTCTCGTTATCACTACTTCCTCCATCTCCCGGACTGTGCCCGTGCTGGCAGTAGCAATAGCAGTGGCAGCAGCCCTGCAGCACGGCCCTGCAGCACAGCCCGCCGCTCGGCAGCATCCTTTGCATGGTCCGCCTGTGCACGTGAGGGAACCGAAACGCAGAGGAGTCGGTTGTTCAAAGTCACGCATCAAACGCCTGCCGGGCTTGGGAATGGAACTTTGCAAGCTGTTGGGTTTTGAGCTCTTGCTTTAACCGCTAAATGTGCCGTTTTCCACTAGATGCTTCCTCAGACAACAACCGAAAATATAGCGGGTTGACTCTGACTTGCCTGAAAGGCTGCTTAAAGTTTCCAGCAGGGCACGGCTCTGGAGCCCTCCCTTCAGGTGCTTTCCGTGCTCCCTGCCGTTCTCTGCCTCTCTCTAGCAGTGCCGGTTTCCTCCCAAACGAGGTATGGCTTTACATTTCTGTTTCTCTTGAGCTGCTTTATCAGCGCTGCTCTCTCCCCCCTCTGGCTATTCCTTGTAGTTGGGCTGGAGGTCCTGCTAAGCCTGAGTTTTTTTGCTCTGATGCTCTTTGCTGAGTTGCTCTGCAGCTGGGAGCCCCCCAGAACTGCGGCCTGTTGTTATCACCGTGTGTACATTCTGCTTTCCTATCTCTCTCCTTGCTGACAACCCCTTTCATCATCGGTCCTGCACACAAATGAGGTTAGCTCCAGTTTGGATTGCATTAGTGTAATTCTGCTTCCTGTTGCTTTTCTTTGTGAGCCTGTTTGATGGGCATGTGTATGTGTAAGGCAGGCACTGAGCACAGTAAGTGCTCAAAACGTGGGTGTGTTTATTTCAGAAAGGGAAGGGCACAAGCCAAGAGAATCTTTGGATATAGTGGTTGTTCAAGGCCTGCTCCCTGTGTGTTTTGTGTAGATAGAGTAGCTGTGCTCTATGGAAAGGTCATTGTTCTCTGCTGACATCCCTGTATGCTGAAGGTGCTGACTGTGCTCTAAATGGTGGTTTGTTTGGTCTCGGGTAGGAAGGGGATGCTCTGCAGTGTTTCGGAGGCCTGAAACATTGGGCTGTGTGATTTCATCCCTTGCCTGATTATCCTGAACAGATTCCATTATAGGTCTGATTCAGCCTAATGTTTGTGCAAGCAAAATAATGAGTAGATGGGATTAATCAAGGGCTTAGAATTCTCTAATAAAAGGCATCGTAGAAACAGCGCAACTGTGGAACTGGAGGAACAGCAAAGGACCACTGAGAGATCATGAATCAGTGTGTGGAATTGTGTGGCAGGATCAATCTGTTAAGCAAAAACTGATAATACGAAAAATCTTTATTTGATTTTTATATTGGGCAGAGGTAGAAGTTTTATTATGGTAAACCAAATAGAGGTTATGATAGTCTAAATTATGGTTTGAGGAATTGAACCCTGAGCATAGAAAAGCTTCAACGTCATGTGGTGCTAAGTGCTTGCATGCTTCTCTCCACCTTCTCAAGGGCTCCTGGTTTTTTTCCTGCTGAGTTTGTGGTCCAAGTGTTACCTTGTGTGTGTGTTGGAGGAAGCAGGGGCAGAGCTGTGTTGCAACTCAAGTCTGTGTTGAAGGTGCAGCACTGTCCCAGGAACTGAAAGAAGGCAGAGATGTCTCAGCTGGGATGCTGATGTGTATTTCAGAGTGTACTAAATGGAAATTGTAAAGGAAACACTTTTTTGACATGTGAGAGCAGAGGAGTTTTTGTGTCAAATCTGTTCTATGAATGCTTTCTCTGGAATGGATGATGATTGCAAGGCAGCAAAGCTGTTCTTGTGGTGGAAAGGGCTGCAGCCAGTTGGATGTGGCAGAAGGTGACTGGGAGTCCTCTGTCCTGCTGGCTCTGCTCTGAGCTGCGGCCTTGAATGGGGCAGCACAGCAGGCTCTTACACTCTGCAAACAAGCAGGTGTTTTAGCACCTTTTACCACACGTGTGTTTGTTCTCAAGTGGATAAATAGGTTGTCAATACTTATCAGCAAGCAGGGCTGCTAAGGCCAGTCCCACCATGAGCATCTATTGGTTGCATCCACATCCTGGGAGTTATTACATTAGGCCATAAGGTTAAGCAGATTCAGCACGTTGTTTCTGTCTCATTAATCTGGGTGACTGCTACTTGGGTGCAGGTATCCAGCTAGCTCTGCCCCCCCAGTGCTCCTTCCTCCCATCATGGTGAGACTTGCTTGCACACCTGGGGCCATGCTGACACACTCTGAGAATTTTCCCAGTCTGTTCTTTAAGAGAAACTTGTGGCTTACTTTTGTAAGTCCATCAGTGTTCGAATAACTTGCCTGTCCCCACAGTGTGCAGTATTTTACCCCGTGACCGCCACCAAAAAAACCAAGCCTGAGCTTAGACACCTTCAGAAGGTTCATTGACTGCATCTGTGAGAACATAGGGTTGATTCACCTCTGCTACATGTGTTGACTGTGTGCTAAAAACCTGCCATACACGTGTGTACGTAGAATTTCCCGTGGTCTCCTCCCCCTGCAGTTGATGCCTGCAATGAAAGCAGTTTCCTGCTGTCTCCCACACTGCACCCATCACCTGTAAGCTCCACACCGCTCATTTCTTACAAACTTGAAAGGTATTTTTTGTAGTCCCAAGGTTTAGTAATTCTGTCATCTGCTTGTAGGCGTTCGAGCTTCCGTGGCTGTGTAAGGCAGCAGCCTCACAGAGGTTTGTGGAACACTGCTCCCTTTGTGATCTGATCGCCTGTTGCTTTTTTTTTTTCCCTCTTTCAATAGCAGTTCTACTTTGTAAACACCAGAGTTGTACTTCATGCATTTTTTTATAGGAGATGTGTTAGAGTGTTTTATGGTGGCTGCTGCCTTGTTAAATGCCGACCAGGTAATTTCACATGTGTCTGTTACACTCTGCACAGATTTGATTTTCATTGCAACTCCGCTTTCCTTTGGAATATGCACCTCATCTTCTGTTGGCCGAATCTCTGTACATCCCAAGATACGTGTGATTCTTTGGAAAGACAAGGTCCTGAGGGATTGGAACTTGGCCTCGTAATGCCACAGCCTCAGGTGCGGTGCTTCGTGTCTGATGGGATGTTGCATCAGGCTGAAATCCTCAGCAGGACGAAGCAGCTTTGGCTGTTATTGTGCCTTCTGTCTCTGGTTGTCAGCAGGGTGATGGCAGTTTGCTGCTTTTGTTACTATTGGGCTGAGGCAGCAGATATTGTACAAATGTGCTGGTTTTATTGTTAATGAGCAGAGGACTAGGCAAGCTTGTTTTGCTTTATTCAAACTTGTAGACTTTGCCTCCTCCCCCTTTTACTTCCCTCCCTTTTAAGGCACATGGGTGGTTTTGTGGTCTCTGTATCCGGTCTCTGTGTGATACAGCATGTGTGCTGAGGAAGCAGGACAGATAAAACATAGCTCTTATTTCTGGGAATCCTTACCTCACTGCTGGTGGGGAAGTGTTGTTCTCCCAGGCGCTGTAGATAAGATGCTGGGCTCCTTGTCATGCTGAAGCACGGGGCTGGCTCACGAGGAGCTGCCAGCAGTACTTCATGATTTGGGAGACCCAAATCCTCAGCAGCATGTTGCTTGGTGTCTAAGTTTGTGCACCAGCTGACAGCTGCAAAGCCATGTTTCAAGTTGTGAAGTTAGCAGTTTTTGTACTGCTTTCATAGGTTGAAGATGAGTGACAGAATTGCTCAGGACATGTGCAGGGATGAATGTAGAACTAGCAAAGAGCTGGAGGAAACAGGGTTCTGTATTGCTATGGTATTTTGTGCATGGACAAATGGATGGAGCCTGGGGGTTCCTCTGACTTTGACATTACGTGCCTTTAAGAGAGAAACCATATGATGGGCTTCTGCTGAACACCTTCTGTTTTAGTCATTCACGTGTGCATTTATTCGTGTTTGTACCTGAAAGTGGAAAATGAATGGATGCAGATGGAATTAACAAACTTGCTGTGGTTGCCTTGGCCTTAGATTTCACTTTTCCTATACTTTCAGAGGTGGGTTATGCAGTGGAATATTATTTGGTTCTGTTTTAAGGATGATGCGTGCAGACTCAGAACCAGCAGCAAGAATATTCCTGTGGCTTAAAGGCTCTGGACTGGAAGTTTAACTAAGGTGCCAATTTTCCTGAGCTGTGGAAGATCTGATAACCTTCCTTTCTTTGGGTCCTTTTGGGTATTAACTTTGTGCAAAGCCCAGCGCAGGTTTGCACTGTGCCCTGAGGAGGTGTTACATGGTTGGAAGCTGCAGTCTTTTTTTCCCCTTCTCTTGCAGGTTGTAGCTAAGCAGTGAGCAAGATGCCCCCGGGCATTTACTGCCCTATGGAATTCTGGTCCAAGGGGGAAAACCAAAACATCCAGGTGGACTTTCTGCTGCCAACAGGCATATACTTGAATCTCTCTGTGCCCTGCAATGCCAGCTTGGGCACCATCAAACAGGTAACAGCTTTGGTCACTCATCTGCAGCTTCCTGCAACAATGAATCTGTTCTTGGGAGCTGTGAGCTGCTGTGTTGGGTCTTAATGCAAGCTGGGTTTCTGATACATTGCTCTGAGGCAGCTTCTTGTGAGAGCCTCTGCAACCCACTAAATGTACATCTAGCTGCTGAGGCTGCCAACAACAGGGTTCTGATGGTGCTGCCAACGTGTTGGGCTTTATTCACTGGGCACTGAGGTGTGAATTAGTTTTTGAGTGGCTGCAGGATGAGTGCAGACACAAACTGGCAACACAGGGCTTGGGTAGCATTTTTGATGCTGCTTCCCTAAGCCAGCCATTCACCAACACTGGATCTTTTGTTAGCAGTGCTCTTGTCTATGCAGACTCAAGGAAGAGAGGTCGCTCCAAATAGACAAATTAAGGTGCTGGACTGTTCAGCGTGTCAGCCCTGCCATCTCTTGCATCACAGAAACTGAACAGTGAAAACTGAGAAGTGACAGAGAGAATTTAATTTGAGGAATGAAATGCTGTTGCGAAACCATGCGTTAAAGAAATGATACTTTCTTATTTCCCTGGGCAGAAAGTGTGGTTAGGGGAGAGTGAAGGCAATTAGAATTGGAGAAGGTTTTTTCTGCAGCAGCAACCTGGCCTAGATGAGTCACAGATCACAAGGGACAGAAGCACAGTGCCAGATTATTCCCGGTTTTCTCATACTGCAGTTTTCAGGCCCAAAAATAAGTAAATAAATAAAAAAAAAGGCAAGTGGAGCTGATTGGTTCCAGCTGTTAAGTTGCAGGTCTGTGTTTTTTGGGTCTGCTGGAGGCCCATCAGCTGCAGGGCTGCTTCTCCTACAGCGTGTGCTTAGGAAGGGAGCAAAGGAGTGGAATATCAGTAGTGGTGTGGAAGTGTCACCCACTGGGAGCACTTGATGGAGTTCAGAAGACTTGGGAAAAGTTCTTGGCTCTGTCACAGATTTCGTGTTACTGGAGGTGAATTACTTAGCCTGCTTTTCCCTCCATTTCGCAAGGCTCTCAGTCAGCAGGCACTTAGTGCCAGGTATTCAGATGGGAGTTATTTAAATACGGAGGTCAAGAGATTTTTGGGGCTTGGGACAGAGGGCAAGCACAGAAGAGAAAAGCAAGTCGGTTAAAAGCAATTGCAAATAAATCTAGCCAGATTTATTACCCGAATCTTCAGCAGAAGTTGGAGTTGCCAGACTTGGCTGAAAATACTGCCTGTGATTGCAGGTGCAGGGATGTTGAGAGAAGGTGGAGAGTGAGGCTGTGGGATGGCAGGAGGAAGACGAGGTTCTGGCAGCGCAGCAGTAGTTTCACTGTGCTGTTGGTCTGTCCCAGGTGGTGTGGAAGCACGCTCAGTATGAGCCACTCTACCATATGCTCAGTGATCCCGAGGCCTACGTCTTCACGTGCATCAACCAGACAGCTGAACAGCAAGAGCTGGAGGATGAGCAGCGGCGCCTTTGTGACATCCAACCCTTCCTGCCCGTCCTGCGGCTCGTGGCTCGAGAAGGTGACAGAGTCAAGAAGCTTATTAACTCCCAGATCAGCCTGCTTATTGGGAAAGGTCAGTTCCCTCATCACAGGTCTCACCAGCAGCGTGGCAGGGCTGCTGGCCGTGGGTGATATGCGCCTCTGTCCCAGATGGCATTATTATTTATGGAATAGCAATGGAATCTCACTGACATGGTAGATGAAATAAGCAAGACTTTAAGCAGGACTTCTCTGTAGTGCTTGTAGTAAGGGAATGGTGTGTATGGAAATGCAAGAAGGGCAGTTTTTCCTTCTGACAGGGTGACATAGTATTGTGTCTTTACTCCACAATAGCAGTTGTTATTTACTCCCTGCAATTGTGCAGAGTAAAGGAGCAATGACTAGCAGCTTGGCTGACTTGACTTTTTTTTAAACAAATATTAAGTATGTGTTTAGGAAGGTTGTTTCACAGTCATTTGATTTATCACCAGCTTAATCCTCCAAGGGGTGCAAGTGCTTATTTCATTTTTTTTTTCTTGACCTCCACACAGGTTTGCATGAATTTGACTCTGTGCAGGATCCAGAGGTGAATGATTTCCGCTCCAAAATGTGCCAATTCTGTGAGGAGAGAGCAGCAAAGCGGCAGCAGCTCAGCTGGGCAGCTTGGATGGAGTACAACTTTCCCTTGCAGCTTGAACCCATGGCCAAAGGCCTTGGAACTGGACTCTTGCACACACCCACCAAGAACATTTTTGTCAACGTCAAGTTTCAGTCTGGCGGGGTAAAGCACCAATTTTTCTGTGGCATTGTTTGACTTGTTTGTGTTTCCCCTCGGGTACCAATTAGCTGGTGACTGAAGTTGCTGTATGCACACATGATGGAAAGCTTTTTGCTTATGGATCAGAGAGAAACCCAGAAGCCAGCTCAGCATAGACTGCTTGCAGGCGTTGATCTATGGTGCCTACGGGGCCCTGTTCTTGCCTGCTGCCCTTGGTTAATGTGAGTTTTGCATGTTGTGCCTGAGCATGAAGCAAGAGCCACCTCTAGGAGAGAATAGCTTGGAGCACAATGACCTCAGCCACTGTCTGCTTTGCTGGTGGAATAGCAGTGGGAAGATTTTATTTTATTGTTTGGTAACTACCAGCCACATGTACTGGTGGTCGTGTTCGTACTGGACTTAAAGTTATTAATTTGCAGCCCTGTGCTTGCACTGCTGAAACATATTCCTGCCCAGTTTGGCAAACATCCCTACTTATTTGCTTCGGGGGTGGGAGGAGGAATACTTTGGCCTCACTTTCCTTCCCTTTATTGTCAGTAACGAGAATCTTGTTACCTCCCAGCTGAGCTATTGCTGCTTCTTGTGCTGATTTCAGCTCTTTGCTGGTATTTGACAGTCCATGCTGTGTTGTTGGGGTTGTAGGAGAGCTTCACTTTCCAGATCTCCCCAAATGAGTTCCCCATCACATTAATGAGCTACGCTGTCAAGAAGCAGGCTACTGTCTTCCGCCACGAGACAATGGAGAACCCAGAGGACTACACCCTGCAGGTGAATGGGAAGTATGAATATCTCTATGGGAACTATCCCCTGTACCAGTTCCAGGTGAGCCTTTTGTTTTGCTCTGATAAAAGAAAGTCTGTTCCCCTTTGTACTCTTTTAGTGGGAGGTTGGGTTGAGACATGTCCTCCATTGAGGAGACATTGCTGTTTACAGGAATGCAGCACACTGATGGTGCTGCTTAGGGCAAGGGGTACTTCTAGCAACTGACAAGTCCTTATGGTTTTGGAAGCTAGTGATCTAAGCCTGTCACGGGGTGCCAAGAGTGATGTAAATATCTCTATACCTTATAGTTCTTGTTTTCATGGTGGACTAGAGGTTTGCCCTTTGAAAGCTGAAGAAGTAATTCCCTACTCTGCATTCCCCTGGCAGGGCAAAGTGTGACTGTGAGTGCTGAATCCCCAGCAGTTTTCCCCAATGCAGCCTTTTGAGTCAGTTGATGAAATGTCAGGTGCAAGGCATGTCACATTCTTGGCTATGGCAATGTGAGACCAGGGAGATGCTGGTTTAAAAAAACAAGAGGCTTTAAAAAACAACATTTAAATGGAATTCTGGTTGTTGCTGTGTCTTTTCCATAATTTCTTGTCACCTATTTCTGCTTCAACAGTTCTGATTTGCTCGGCTTCTCATGCCTGCCTGGCTCTGTTTCATCCATGCTGACTCTCTCCTCTATTTGCAGTACATTCGTAGCTGCCTGCACCGAGGCTTAACACCCCACCTGACTATGGTACACTCATCCACTATTATTGCTATGAGAGACGAGCAGGTCAACAGTATTGCCAACCCCCCAAAGATGGCAGTGAAGCCTCCCCCACTCCCTAAGAAAAAGGTAAAAGGGCTCAGTGAGTGAGCCAGGTCCCTGTTAACTGGTTTATTGATGGAGATGCTAATATTGGTCTTGGAATGGCAGCTGGTTCTCCCCACTGCTCTCGGGACAGGTTATTCTCCAGGGTTTAAGGGCTGAAGGCTCCAGTCAGCCTTCCAGATCCCCACAAAAACCTGCCTTAGTTGTGACAGAATACTGCTCAACTGGAGTGTGGTGCTCTTGTGTGTTGGGATCAAAAGCATGTGATGATGAGTGATGAGAACTGCTGCTGGCTTGAGAAGCCTTTGCATCTATTTCTAATCAGAACCTTTCCTCCTCCTAGCCAAACTACGGTTCTCTCTGGTCCTTGGAGCAGTCTTTCTACATTGAACTAGTGCAAGGCAGCAAGGTCAATGCGGATGAGAGAATGAAGGTAGGTACAGCAGTTCTGGGTTTTTGTTTTGTGTTTTGGCTTTTTTGCTTTCCCAGTTGCATCTGTTTGTGGTGAGGAAAGCAGAGGCTGACAGCTTGATCTCACGTGAGCCTCCATTATGCTTCATTCAGCCCGTGGGTAGTTCCTAAGATGCAATGCAACAGGAAGGGAACTTGCTAGGCAGCAGCTCAGCAGCAGAGAAACACATTCCCTTGCAAGAGTTCGTGAGTAACAAACTGCTGCTCCTCTGCAGTGATGCTGCTTGGCAGAGGTGTGGAGATGCAGGGAAGTTTGCAAAAATGGAGGAGGGGGAATCCAGCTCTGAGAAGAGAATGATGGGAGATGTTGTGACTGCTAGAGTTAAAGCACAGTGCACAATGCAGGGAGCTTTTCCTGGAGAGTGTCCTGTGATTTGGGTTAGCTAGCAGTGCTGCAAGAGGAGGTCCTGCTGGGGATGAGCCTGGCCTGTCAGCTGTACCATAGTCTGGCAGGCTGCAGGAGCAGTGCAGGTTGCAGACACAAATGTGCTGGCATCGCACTGCAGGCCTGTTCTGACAAACCAGTGTTTGGGTGCCCTGTGCTGCTAATTTTTCTCTTTGGCATATGCACTGGCCAGCTCCTGGTGCCTGCCTTGCTTTTGCAGCGTGACAGGTTCCTGAGGTTTTGCAGCAGCTCAGAGGATGAGGTTTTCTGAATATTTATATTGCTTGGCTTCACAGGATGAAACATGTATTATTCTTACCAATTAATTACCCAAGCATTTTGCAATGCTTTTGCAAGTTTACATAAAGTGAAAAGATAACAGCACTCTTACTGAAGTGGAGTAAAACTGGGTATTGAGGGGCTTAGTGTCTTGGTAAATCAGAGGAAAGAAACAGGAGTAGGGCATCCTGTTTTCAGGAGTGGACTCCCTGTCCCATTCTGCTTCTAAGTCATGGGTTTTTTGCAGACAGGTCAAATCCCTGTGGATTCATGGTATTCTCTCATTTCTTCTCCCCTCAGCTGGTGGTGCAGGCAGGTCTCTTTCATGGCAATGAGATGCTGTGCAAAATGGTGTCAAGCTCTGAAGTGAACGTGTGCTCAGAGCCAGTGTGGAAGCAGAGGCTGGATTTTGATATTAATATCTGTGATCTCCCTCGTATGGCACGGCTCTGCTTTGCACTCTATGCTGTCATCGAGAAGGCAAAGAAAGCACGATCCACCAAGAAGAAGTCCAAGAAAGCTGTAAGTAAAGCCAGTGTGAGGTTGAGCCAGAGCTGCAGGGCACAGGACACCATTCTGAGCCTAGTGCCCATTGCTTTCAGATGACTGCGAATAAAAGAGCTTACAGAATGATCACCAGTAGCTTCCTCAGCAGGAACAGAAAGCTGAGGAGTGGCTGCCCATGGGGAAGGATGCTTTAACTGTAATTTCTTCTTCAGAAAAGCTATTAAGAAATATACTCAACATCAGCACGCACACAAAGAGGAATCATTTGTTAGTTTTGCTGTTCCACAACTTCCTTGTTTTGCAGTCGAGGTTAAAGCCTTACTCTATGCTACATCCTCTTTTATTAGAAAGGTCTTTTATGCAAGTCTCCGTGGAGCAAGTTAACAGCTAAGAATGGGGAAGAACACGAGTAATGTAAGCACTGGTTGCAGCAGAGCTCTAGGTGAGGTAAAAGAAAAGTGTAGGACTTTGAAGGCTGTTGTTCAGGTGCTGCAAACTGCAGATGGAAAATGTCCCGTCACTTTGGCTGCTCCTGTGCTGAGTTTCTGAATTAGAGAGGCAGTGATATTTCTCACTTTGCCTCTGTTTCAAAACGTCTAACCCATTAATAACAGTAATTCAATAAGAGAAGATCTAAGTGGAATGGAATTGCTGGTTTTCCAGCATTATACCTTAAGTAAGCATGATACCTCAGGCTCTTTGTATGTGAGTTTTCTTTGTGAGCAACAGATGTGTCTATTCCTCTGTAAATGAATGTTTCTGCAGCCATATAACACAGTTGCCATGCTTTAAACGGAGGATTTAGTCATGGTAACTTCACTGGAGTGCAGAGAAATGAGGGACCAACAAATGCAATCACAGAAGATTTTATGAAGCCTCGGTTCTCCCAGCTCCTCTCCAGGTCTGGCAGTTTGCTAAGCCCCACTGTGTTGACATCAGAAAGGCTCTCCAGAGTTACGGTGCTTTACTGTCTGGGGAGCAACAGGTGACCCATGAGTCCTATTTGCACGGACCAGTTTCCAGGTTGGAGGCTTCAGACTGGTAACATCTCGAGGCTAAGATCAGAACCAACCTTTTCACCTCGTTGTTGTTTTCTTTTTGTGTGTTTGTTTGCTTTTTAAAAAAAAAACAACTGAAGAATAGCAGATCTCCAGTTCCTGCTGGAGGCTTGCCTTGATCAGGATGTCTCATTCATCCACAGGCTGCATTTTTGTGGTCACATAGGAGCAATTCTCAGTTTTGAGGCAGTCAGAAGGAAATTTTACTGCTCTGATTGATAAAACAAGACCAGCTCAGTTAGCTGGGTTGTTAAGAGGAGTAGTTCGTATGTGTTCTGTAATAGGGAAAAGTGGTGCCTTCTGCTGAGCTTTTATTGTAAAGTCATGGTATTTCCTGGAGCTGAGCTTTGCAGAAGTGGAGCTGATCACATGTTTGGGCTGCAGCTCTGAGTGGGGTGCCCAGATCTCATTTAGAACCATTGGTGACTGGAGGTTCCAGTCAAAGCATGCCCTGATTTTTGTTAGATCATTTTTTTGCTTGCTTTGCTTAAAGTACTCAGAGGTTAAATGCATGCATGTTGTTGGTCTGTGTGGACTGTGCAGAGCAGATAGGTGGGACTAAGTCATTTATTATCACAAAAACAGGCGAGCCTGCCGACTGGCTGCGATGAGTCAGAGCTTTAATGTCACTGCTTGGCTTTCAGTGTTTCTGTAAGTCATGCAGGAGATATTTCTGTCCTTATGATGCCGAATCGTTTCTTTGCTGGACTTTATCCACCCAAAATCTTGCCTTGCTCTCTGGCAGGCTTTGTGCTGTGGTTTGATGTCATACAGAGTCTGTTAGACAAGGTTATTGCTGGTGGTGGTGTGTGTAGCTTTTCCCTGCAGTCTGAAAGCTGATGTCTCAAATAAGATTTTACAGAAGATGATTAGTTTAATCAAGTCAACACCAGAGGTTTGTGAGAGGCCGCTTGGAAGTGATTCATTTTGTTTCGTTAGGGAGAAATGCTGACACAGCATAACTCCACCAAGGTTGGTGCACCTTCTGGGCAAACCTGATGTGTTCTCTAGCATATCTCAGTGGAACAAGATGCCTCCATGTGAATCCCTTCAAATGTTACACGGTTTGTGTGTGTCTCACTACAGTTTGGTCTCGCAGTCTCTTTGCAAGCCTTGTTTTCTGAGCTGATGTACACTCAAGCCTTGTTTTCCGAGCAGCCAAGTGAAATGCTGGTTTTGCTGAACTGTTACATGAAGTAAACTGTTCCATTTGAGGAACCTGAGCACAGGAAATCTTAGGTCACTTGTGGAACACGTCTGTTTGCTCTGGTCTGTTTGCTCTGGTGGCAGGGAGATGGTTTCTCTTTCTTGGCCATGTCCCAGTCACTTTACTTGCTGGAGTCCTGCACCTCCCAAATGAGGCTTGTGTGACTGGGTTGGGCTTTTGGGTGTTGCTTTTTTTGTTTGTTTAGTTGGGTGATTTTGGTGGGGTGCTGGTGGTGTTGTTTTGTTTCTTCTTATTGGGAGGAGGGTGAAAGGGTTGGGTTGGGATTGACAGCATAAAGTTTGTCATCTGTAGGTAGGTAGTGTTCATTATTGCACAAAAGGAGCCAATGTTTTTTCTTCCTGTTATCAGATATACTCTGCATTCTCTATCTGGTGTTCTGAGGGCATGTTAACTCACTTTCCTGTTTCAAAATTGAGGCTCTTCTCTCTCCCTTCAAGCCTTGAAATACATAAAGGATATAAGATGTGGCTCCTTCAAATATCACTGAGTATAGAATTTAAGGCTATATTGGAAACTTAGAGAATCTTCAGCTTGCAAAATATTGGGTGATGAAGCTTCAGACGTTTGTAGGGAGTGTTTGGTGCCATTCAGCCACTAGAATTTAGTATCTGAATTTGATGCTATCCTGTATTCAGGATATGTTTTAGAATGTCAAAGGTTGGCAGCAGACATGGCTGCTTGGGGGGTGAGTTCTTAGTTCTTTCCAGCATCTCTTTGAGGGGATGCCTAGATGCTCTCGAATGGAAAGTTACCCACCTGCTGTACTCTGTATAGCAATTTGCAGACTTGGAAGAAATTAAGGAGATAATATAACTTTTTAGTCCTGGCTATTGTGAGGGATTTGCTTTGCATAGGGATATCTCCTATTCTTTTGCTGCTCTTTCCTTCCCTCAGTGTTCCAAATACAGCACTCACATAAGCTTTTCTCTCTGCTTTCCAGGACTGCCCCATTGCCTGGGTGAATGTCATGCTCTTTGATTACAAGGACCAGCTGAAAACAGGGGAGTGCTGCTTGCACATGTGGTCATCCTTCCCAGGTATGTCAGGAGCTAATGCTGCTGTGTGTTTCTGTCTCTAGCTTCTGCCACAAAGATGGGATCTGCCCTGCATTCTCCATTGCTGTCCAGTAGGTTGCAGGAGTGGCATGCTGGTGCTGCATTAACTCTGTGCTAGCAGTCCCAGTACCTTTACAGCCTTTTATAGCCATGCCAAGGTGAAGGCCTTGTTTTACTTGGCATTGCACATGTGACTTAAGAGGCTGCTGCAGTCCTAAAGATGCCATGTGTACTTCAGTGCTTTGAGAGATTGGGAAAATGAAGTGATCTGCTTCCTGTTCTGACCAGTGACAGAGCTGGAAGCAATCCTATGCGCTGCTTTCTGGACCAAAGCCTCAACAGATAGGATTGATGGATTTATGTGCTTTGCTTTTCAGATGAGAAAGGTGAGCTTCTGAACCCCATGGGCACGGTGCAGTGCAACCCCAACACAGAAAGTGCAGCAGCTTTAGTCATCTGCTTCCCCAACATTGCATCGCATCCTGTGTATTATCCATCATTTGAGCAGGTAGGGAACACAAATGTTTTCTTGAGAGGCAAACATTAGCTTTTTAGTGCAGGAGCACACACTTTTGGGCAACTGTCTGCAGAGACCAGATACAAACAAACTTGATTAATGGATAGAAAATAGAAAAAATGGCCTTTTCTGTTAACTAGTAATGGATCTTTGAATGAATGGTTTTGCATGCTCTGAGTTCCTAAAGTAAGACTGCTCTCATCCATGGGCATTTGTTTGCAAATGGATTTAACTGAGCTGCCTTTAAACTGCAGGCAGCACTGGGCTCTATAGAATGGAAAGCAAATAAGGGGAAGATGAGTGAAAAGAGAGAGCTCCCTGCCTTTCAGCACAGGATGATAACATGCTGTGTGGTATGAGAATTTTCCATCTGTCACTACAGCTGGCCACACTTCTGAAGTGGAAGAAGAAAGGAACCCATTGCAGGAAAGGAAGGAGATGTGCTCTGCCAGGGACTCATCCATGATGCATCTTCTGGCTTAGCAGCTATAACAGATTGCTAGCATGCAAGGTTCCTTGGGCAGTGCTGGCTGTTTGGAAAGCACACGCTGGTTGTAGGAACCTGGAGTGGTTCCTGTTAACCTGCAGTTTAGAGAGCCAGCGCTCTGTGCATGGTCCATGTGGGTGTGCAGATGTGCTTTTCTTGGGAGGAAGGACCTTGATTCTCATCACTGCTGGGTAAAGGGGCATCATGTGCAGTTGGGTTTTCCCTTTACTTCCTACATCAGGGCTGTGAGAGGTGCAATTCCTATCTTCAGATGTGGCGAGTCTCTAGTGCAGCATGAATGCCTGAAATGATAGCAGGCTGGAAGTGCAAAGGAAATGAGGAGCCTTTCTCAGAGTCTATATTTGTGTTCCAGCTGCTGGAGTTGGGGAGGAATGGAGAACAACCCCGCTCTGCACCAGAAGATCCAGAGGAGGTGAGTCTTTGGCATCAGCTTTGCTGCTGTGTGCAGGCTATGTGCAAGCCTGGCTTCCTAGATTAAGTCATATCTCCATCTTACCCCCAGCCAGCATTTTTCACTATACCCCAGTCTTACTGCATCTCTCTGGGCTGAGCAAGGCCTTTGGGTTGAGGCTGAGCCCTCTGTATGCTCTTTGCTGTGATTCCCATGAGCAGAAGCTGCAACTGAAGGAAATATTGGAGCGGAGGAGCCACACTGAGCTCTATGAGCATGAGAAAGATCTGGTGTGGAAGATGAGATATGATATCCGTGACCAATACCCACAAGCTTTGGCAAAGCTCCTTACCATCACCAAATGGAACAAGCATGAAGATGTGGCCCAGGTGAGGATGCTGGAGTTGGCAGCAGGGCACATCTTTAATGAATTTTTCTGTGTTTATACCCCTGTTATGTCTGAAAGGCCAGCCTAACCAGAGGTGGTTGGCAGTGCCCCTGTGCAGGTGGGGCATCATTGGGCTCAGCAAAATTTTCCATTCTCTCCCAGTTGCTGTTGAACACCTTTGTATGCTGAGTGGCACCCAGTCAAGCTGAGGTTTGGCTCTGTGTGCTGTCTCAGCCCCACTGCTTGTCAGTTAGGGGCAGTGTCCATCTGTACTCACTGCCAGAGCTTTAACAGGAACCTCTAAAAGTCCCCTTCCAGTCTACACTGTTATGCTACAGAACAGTGCTTTTTCCACTGACTGGTGTTTGACATGATGTCTGCAAACTGACTCTGAGGCACCTGTAGTGACTAGGATAGTTTCCCACCATGCAAAGGATCTGCTCTTCCAGCAGCAGAACTTTTGATCAGTCTTAATTTTTCCTTTTTCTTCTTAATTACAGATGATTTCCCTGCTTCAGACCTGGCCAGAGTTGCCTGTCCTGAATGCCTTGGAGCTGTTGGATTTTAGCTTCCCTGACCGTTACGTTGGCTCCTTTGCTATCAACTCATTAAAGAAGCTGACGTAAGTGTTCATCACAAGGGATTTGCAGAAGCCCCTTTCTGTGTATGCTCAGGGCTGCGGAGGAGGACTGTGAATGAGGCTGACAGCCTTCTCTATGCTGTTCTTGTAAGCACACTCCTTGCAGTGCAGATGAAGTTATCTTTCATTTTTCCCCTTTGTTCACAGAGATCATGAATTGTTCCAGTATCTGCTGCAGCTTGTCCAGGTGCTCAAGTATGAATCCTACTTAGACTGTGAATTAACCAAGTTCCTGCTGGACAGGGCTCTATCCAACCGTAAGATCGGCCACTTCTTGTTCTGGCACCTCAGGTGAGAGCAGATGTTTTGGGCTAATGCTTAATAATCAATGAGACCAGGGTTCACTGGATTCCTCACTGCACTGTGAAATGAGATAGCAAGCACTTTGGCACACATGGATGCCAAGGTATTTATCTAAGGGCAGTTGGCTGGCATCTTTCACCAGAGCACTGATGGGACTTTGCTGAAAGGTTACCAAACCCCAGGAGCTGCTGTTTGCTATTCGAAAGACTGAATAACACAACATTTTTTTGGTTGATTGGTTTTTGATTGTTTGTTTGTTTTTGTTCTTCCCAGAATAGAGAGATGGCAGAGAGGGGAGTTGTGTTGGTTGGATTTAGGTTTTTTTTGGAACTTTTATCTATATACCCAGAGTAGAAAATCACTTTGGACATCCCTAGCCACTTGCCAGTTCCAAGCCACAGGCTCAGAATCATCCTTTCTCCTTAAATAATCTTCTCAATTAAGTGGTTAGCATTTTAATGACAAAGATGTCTCACAACTTCAAGTAGTCTTTTTCCTATAGCACCTTTTGGGGTGGGTGTTTTGTTTTTTTTTTTCCCCTCTCTTCTAAATGCATACAATCTAAACAGCAGCTAACATCTCCTACAACCCCCCCCACACACATACATGCTTTGTGCTGGCATGAATGGGAGAGTTAAGTACTTGCTGTGGTACTCAGGTTTGCTTCAACCTCCCTCCTTCCTCTAGGTCAGAAATGCACGTCCCTGCAGTTGCCTTGAGGTTTGGCTTGATCCTGGAAGCATACTGCAGAGGCAGCACCCACCATATGAAGGTTTTGATGAAACAGGTAAGAATAGCTTTTATCTATAAGGTTTCCATCCCTGTTGCTTGGAGCTGGTTCTCAGCTCTTTGATTTTTCAATTTCATGTTATCAGTAATACGGAAGGAGCCTTGCAGCTGCTATATTGTTTTTGGCATATCCTATTAAGAGCCTGGAGTTCCCCATCATGTGTGACTTTGCTCATCTCTTACTCACCCCCACATGTCCCAAACTGCCAGATTTGTCTAGGATGGCTTGAAATGCTCAGACTGCTGTTACTAGATGAGTAGAACGAATTGTCGTTTAGTAGGATATCATTACAATTCACTGCCTGATTTGGAGCAGTGCATTCTTTCTTTCAGTTGCCATGTGGAGGTAATCTTGTTCATTACTGACTAACCCTTTATTTGTCAGGATCACAGTTGCTATTTCAGACGTGGGGGACTGCATAAGTGAAGTCAGAGCTAAGATGTGCCCACAAACTAATGCTGTGCCTGTTTTTAGGACAGAGTGGTGCTTTGGGATGACCAGAACTCCATAGGGCAGGGGCTATAGAACTCATCCTTATGCTTGTAGCCAGTGCAGTTCACATCTCCCTCTGGTGCTTGACACTGTTCATTATTCCTGGTCTTTAGGACTGTAATCATTACCTTGCAATGCATTTGTGTCCAGCAAAATACCCACAACTGATTATGAACCTCTCTAAAGCAGAAAGTTTAAATTTGTTCTGTTGCAATTCATGAAATTGCCACACGTTGAGGAGTAAATAAGAGATACAAGCAATTCCTGCATTTCACAGTGGATTTTTCTAATTCTTGCATTTTCTTCAGGCATTTCCTATTTGTTAACCCTACTCTATTCATCCATTTCTTTGCAGGGAGAAGCACTCAGCAAGATGAAAGCTCTGAATGAGTTTGTTAAATTGAGTTCTCCAAAGGCCACCAAGCCTCAAGCCAAGGAGATGATGCATGTGTGCATGAAGCAGGAAACTTACCTCGAAGCACTTTCCCACCTCCAGTCCCCTCTGAACCCCAGCATTATCCTCACTGAAGTTTGGTAATATAGCTGCATCTCTTCCTCCTTCTGTGCTGCAGGTTTTGCTCAGCAGTAGAGCCAGGTTTCTGGTTACTCTGAAGCCCTCTTTTCTCATGGCAGTTGGTTCTCAGCTCTTAGACTTCCCAATTTAATGTTTTCTCTGTCCATGAGCAATTCTGGATGCTGTTGAAATTGCAGCTTAGATGCAAACATTTCTAATAGGTAGAAACACTGATCGTATTTTTGTTTCCCGTAGTGTGGATCAGTGCACATTTATGGATTCCAAAATGAAGCCCTTATGGATTGTTTTTAATAATGAAGAGACGGGTGGAGGTGGAGTGGGTATCATTTTTAAAAATGGAGATGGTAAGTCTTTAAGGATATGCTTTCTAGGCATAATCTCAAGTATTTATTGTGATGAATGGGCCTAAGTATGGACCTTTAAGATGTCATGTCAGCAAGCACTGTCAGTGTGTTGGAGATGTTTGACAGAAAGCTGGAGGTGTAGTAAATTCTGGTCTGCATTTTACTTGCTGTCACCTTCAGTAAAATATTTTAACACAGCTGTACCAGTCACTGAGAACTGGATACTCCCACACACAGTGAGAAGGAACCCGCTGTGAGGGCCTTGTAGGGCTGCTGTTGGTACTGCTCCTGTTGTGGCCAGAGATTATTTCTAGGGAAGTGCTACACTGCCTGCTGTGGTAAGAGCTGTGGCAAAGTGAAGCAGCATTTTCTCCATTAGATAGATCAACTCAGACAGGAGTAGCAGTGACTTTACGCTGGTGCTGAGCTTTTCAACTGTGAAAACATTCTTTGCTTGCAAGACAGAGGTGGCAAAGGCCCTTCTAGCATCGTGCTGCAAGGGCAGAACAAGTTTAGCATGCAAGAGAACAGGAGGGGAAAATAGGGAGGTACTTAAAGAACCTTTCTTCCTTTGTAACACTGCACAGATCTTCGTCAGGACATGCTGACTCTGCAGATGATCCAGCTGATGGATGTCCTGTGGAAGCAGGAGGGCCTGGACCTGAGGTGAGTAATGTACCTACAGATGTCTGGCTGCAATGATAGATCATGTGGGTACAGCTGTTTTGCTTGCAAGCTGCTTTTGTCTCTGCCAGGTCCATCCAGTATTCTGAGATAGTCAGGTTTGAAGGTGCTGAGGGGTAGAAATGCAGTGAAGAAGGGAGGAGGAAGAGTTGGGACACTGGAAATTCCCAACTAAATGCACTGTGAGGGAGAAGGGATGCAGGCAGTTTAAGATAGAACTCTGCAGCTGCTTCCACACAGCATGGTTTAGGGAAGGATGAAGTATGGAGGACAAAACTAAAATACAGTCCAGCAGCAGAGGCTGTGGAAATTCACTGGCAGCAAGCAGAAGTTGGTGATGTGTACTGTTACATGGCTGGTGCTAGAGCCAGGGCTGCACAGCTGTTAAGTTGGGATATAAGTTGTATTGGGCTTAAATCAGACTCACCGAATCACAGAATGGCCAGGGTTGGAAGGGACCTCAAGGATCATGAATCTCCCACCCCCTCCTTGCCACATGCAGGGCCACCAACCTCCACATTTAATACCAGACCAGGCTGCCCAGCTGGCCTTGAACATTTCCAGAGCATCCATGGCCTCCCTGGGCGGCTGTTCCAGCACCTCACCACTCTGTCTGACTCTTCTACTGATTTCCTGCTAAGCCATAGTTATGCTGCATTTTTGTCCATGTGAAGAATAAATCAGTGCTTGATAGCTGGCTTAGACAGGCTGCCAGATGGAAAATCCTCTGTCTCCTGTGCATCCCAACTGCCCTTCATGCTTCTGAAGCACAGGAGATGAAGGTGGTTGGGTGTTCAGTGATGTGGTTCCATCTTCTGTCTCAAAACACTGAAGAACTGAACTGCAGGATTTTCCTTGGTTCCCTTTTGAAGCTTAGGCCAAAAGGACAGTTTTTCTCTACCAATTTGCTCTTGATGTGGCAGACAAGGGAAAATCGAGGCAGCTCACTTACACTATTTCAGCAGAAGGGTTTCTTTCGTCTCTGCAGGATGACTCCTTATGGCTGCCTCTCCACAGGAGACAAGACTGGGCTGATAGAAGTAGTCATGCATTCTGATACCATCGCTAACATCCAGCTGAACAAGAGCAACATGGCTGCCACTGCAGCCTTCAACAAGGATGCACTGCTAAACTGGCTGAAATCCAAGAACCCAGGGTATGTGGACTTAGCTTTTACTCAGTGCTGCTTTGCTACTTCCTTCCAGTGAGAGACAAATTTCTTTTCTGCTTTCCTCAATGTTTTCCTTCAGTAATGCATGTTTCCAACCTGTCCTGAGAGATCTCCGTCAGCTCTGCAACCTAGCAGAGTAAGAGGGCTCTGAGTTAATACTGAGCTAGTTGAGTTGAGATTGGGGACAGAATTATAACCATGACCTCTCTAATTATGGATAGTTTTTACTCCAGCTGCTTCTTGTATAGCAGATGACTGGAAAATGCTACAGAAAGTGATTCAGGCATATAATTCTTACCTTCTGCAGGTCTCAAGGGTGGGAGAGATCTTTAAAAACAGCCTTCCCAGCTGTGAAGCACTGGTGTTGAAAGCAAAACTCCCTTTTCATCCTTTTTTCTTTAGTGATGCTTTAGAACAAGCCATAGAGGAGTTCACTCTTTCCTGTGCGGGGTACTGCGTGGCAACCTATGTGCTGGGGATCGGCGACCGGCACAGCGATAACATCATGATCCGGGAAACTGGCCAGGTATGGGGCTTGAGTGCTGCTGTTGAATACTGGGAGAGGTGCATGAAAGCTGCTCAGCAATAGCTGGAAATATCCCAGTGCAATTCTACTGCTAAGGGATGCAGCTTCCAGACTTGGACAAATATTCTCAATAGCTTTCATCATGGAGAAGGTAAATACAGCTTCAGAATTTGAATATTCTTCTCTGAATAAGTGTCACTGCTACCAACTGTCAAAGTAATCTCTTGTCTGGCTGCTGTTAATTTTGAAATTACAGCCTCAGACCTAAAATCGCTTGCAGGTACAAACCTGAGCACTATACTTAGCAGGCTGAAGACTTACTTGGCTTCAGCAGAATTACAGATTGCTTGTAGTTGCAAGGTAAGAACCTCAGTTACTTGTCCAAGATTTTTATAGCTTTCCTAGGAAAGACTTAAAAATGATTGCGTGTGATCAGTATGGCTATAATTGCACACTGGTACTGCAAGGACTGCAGAGCCACTGTGTCATTCACTAACACAACAGTAACCTCCCTTTCTGGGCTACGGTTAGCAGCAGCCCTGATGGAGGATTGCCTCTTCTGACAACATAAAAAACAGTGCTGGAGAAGCCTCTGCAGCTTTCTTCAGAGCAGGGATGCTCAGTGATTTGTCCACCTGGGGGAGCTGGTGCTCTGCTGTATGCAGGCTCGGGGTTTGTGTATGTTTTGGGTTTTACAGCAGCTCTGCAAAAGGTTCATGACTGCACTGCGACCTTCCTTCCCATCACTGTACTGGCAATGAGAATGCTTCACTTGCTTTATAGTTGTTTGCTTGTTTTTTTTGGGGGGGAAGCTGTACCTGAAGAAGTAACGTTTGGTAGCAACTTCAAAACAGATCTTATTTTCACGTGCTGTCTGGGACTCCAGGCTGCACTGGTAGGATAAGACAGCATTAAAAAAAACACTTTTTTTTTTCAGCTATACCAAGTCCTGAAGAGGCAGGTACCTCTCAATTACAGTAGAGAATATTTTGGCAAGTAAACATTGCCACTCCTCCCAAGGAGTGCCAGAGGACAGGATAATTTTCTCCCTCCCAAAATGCTATGGTCCGTATCTTTCGAATGCAGTAACTGGGAAGAGCAGTACTACTCTGAAACCAATTTTTTCTTCCTTTTTTCCAGTTGTTCCATATTGATTTTGGTCACTTTTTGGGGAACTTCAAGACCAAATTTGGTATTAATAGAGAACGAGTTCCTTTCATCTTAACCTATGATTTTGTGCATGTCATCCAGCAAGGAAAAACAAACAACAGTGAGAAGTTTGAAAGGTAAGGGTTAGCAGTTCAATCTGATGTAGGATTTTTAAGGTCTGAGTTCTCTGAAGTTAATTCCACTATTTCCACCATTGGAGCTGCCTACAAAGCAGCATAACAACAATTCTGGAATACAGAAGTTAGTATAAAATGAACATAAAGTGCTCCTTATTCATTTTGGAGGCATTTGGTATACTCTTGCTTGTGGTAACAAAACCCCTCTGTAGTCTTCCATAATTCTGTATACTGTTGCCTTCTGATGCTCAATATTTGGGGTATAGAAGGCTTTTACAAAGGACTGATGCTGTGTGGAGTCCAACTCCTTATACTGCAGTTGTCAGAACTCGTTGTGCAGCAGAAAGCCAAAAGAGAGAGAATGCAGCACTTGTGCCTGTGCCTCTTGTAGTGTCCCTTGTCCACATTCTTAGAACTACAGCTTCAAATTAGTGGCTGTGGAGATCCCTAGACTCGACAGTCCAATACAGTCATGTATTCCATTAGCTCTTGTGAAATGGAATAACTGGATAACTTAAAAACATTAGTTAGTCCATTTCAATATATACAAAGTAAAACAAATAAATGTTTGTGTTTTGGAGCAAGTGAAAAGGCCTCACTATTTTATAAAGCAAGATATTAGCCAGTGTTGCAGCCTTCAGTTATTTGCCTCACCTTCCTTTCTCAACAGATTCAGGGGTTATTGTGAAAAGGCCTACATGATTCTGAGGCGCCATGGTCCTCTCTTCCTGCACCTGTTTGCACTGATGAAAGCTGCTGGCCTGCCAGAGCTCAGCTGCTCTAAGGACATCCAGTACCTGAAGGTAAGAAAAGCAGAACCAAGAAGTGGCTGAAACTTACTACCTGGTTGTGTAGTGCAGGGAGAAGAAGGTGGAAAGTTCTTCAACTTTCTGAACAGCAAAAGACGAGTAAATGTTCATGGCTCCCATGTAGGATGTCAGAAATGGCAGGTACTGGTGCTTAGGGAAGAAGTCCATCAGATTCTTCACTGCAGAGGTAATAAAGCATTTTGTAGAACCAGCTTGCAGGAAAGGATGCAGCTCTTTGGTTGAGCACGGACTCCTTTTCCCAGCTTGCATCCTTAAATTTAATAACCTAGCTCTGTCCATCTGAAAGAGAGTAGCTTTGAACAAGAGCACCAGGAAACCTAATGCTTCCTTACTCCTAAATTACAAGTAGGACAGATGTATTGCAATGAAAAAAATCTTGTGCAACTTCAGTAACTGTTTAAAACAATTAACCACTATTTGTCTCCTATTTAGTGTCCTTTTCAATACATAATTTCTTAAGTAAATATTTTGGTAGTTTAGCAGTGACTTGTTCAGGTGTACTTCGAGTGAGGCTATACTGAATTCTGCCTCTTACCCTCAGGATTCTCTGGCTCTTGGTAAAACGGATGAAGAGGCACTGAAACACTTCAGACTCAAGTTTAATGAAGCCCTGCGAGAGAGCTGGAAAACCAAAGTGAACTGGCTGGCACACAATGTATCCAAAGATAACAGACAGTAGAGGGATGGAGTCAGTCAGCCTGCACACTTGCTCCAAGAGAATGTACAACCACTTGCACTGAATCCAATGATTGTAGACTGGTTTTAGAAGACTGATGAATGTTGCCATGTTTAAGATCCCTCACCTGTGGTTCCAGAGATCACATCTTTCTGCCTAACTGAAAGTTGGACTGTCATCAACTGCATAATCATGCCTTCAGCAGATCTTTGGGTGGCAAGGGAGAGGCACAAGGCAATAAAATTACTGCAAACAGTGAAAGGTAGGTAGATGTACCGTATCCTTAACAACTCATTAAGTTTCAAATACATCTTCTAATGGAAGAGTTCAGGCAGTTTCAATATACGTTGAAGTCAGTAAGTGTGCTAACATGTCTATTTTTATTTTCTGGACAATTCAGCTAAACACTGAACAGCTACACAGCTGTAGCTCTTATAGCACAGCTGTTGTAGGCCTCTACCATTACAGCTCAGGCTTTTAACTCACTACGTCCTACCCTGTTTCAGTGTACACCCAGGTATGTCAGCCTAAATCTCCTCTGAAACCAACTTGTACAAACTTTTTATTCTGCACTGTGGCGATTAAAAAGTAAATCCATACTATCACATTACTGCCTCTCTGCTGCAGAGGCCAGAGAGCTCTGAGATGCTGCCTAAAATCTCACATCGCGAGAAGAGGTGCTTGAGTTGGCCTAACTTGAGTTAGGTATGTTTGTTTGCTTTCTTAAAGCAGACCTTAGGTTAAACTCAGCCAGCTTCTTGTTTTCTGCATTTGTTCTGTTTTTAAGACTGAAAACATTAAAATTGCATTGTGCCATTGGTTGCTGAATGTACCTCCTGGTGGGGCATTACAGCCAGTTTGCCACCTTGGTTGCAAGAGAAGCATACATGGAGGGCACTGGCCTGCACTTACGTACTTACTGCGATACACCACTGTAACCCAGTGTCACATGGGACATATGGTACCACTCTGTGCTTAAGTTATTTGGCCAGTCTGCTTTCCTGTGTAAAGATAGAGGAGTGCCAGATGAGTGGGTTTAGTACTGAAAAATTGCATCTCAGTTCATCTGAAAAGTTTGTTCCCTGCTCTCTTCAGCCATATGCTCTCAGCTGAGGCACGCAGCTCTGTTTGTTAGTACAGCTGGGATGCATAGACTGGGAATGGGGAGGTCAGCCAAAGAACAAGGTGCAGTCATCTGTGCTGGTACCTACACTGGACGAACTGTTCCAGCCTTCTGTTGCCACAGCTGCCTTTGTCTCTTTACCAAGGAAATCTGTCCCCTGTCCCACAAGGTGCTGTTAATCATGTATTTCTACTCCTGTGTTGTATTTTTGTCTCCAGCTAATGTCCTCACCTGGTGGGCAGTTCTGAGCACTGGTGTTGTACAGGGACAGATGAACAGGAGCCACTGCTGTCCCTCAGTGCCTCCCATGAGCAAATTGAGGTGCATCAAACAGGCTGCAGCCTATGGGTCATGCTGGAAGATAAGCAGTCTGGTTAGTATCTGCTTCCTTTAGCAGTGCCCTGGGGTGCTTCCCTTCCATTCCCTGTGTTCTTCACACCATCGTGTTCCTCAAGAGGTGCTACCATTTCTGTCTTTTAAGGAATGACTGTCAGATTTTCCTGACATCCCTGAAGTTGAATTAGTTGAAGTTGATTTGTATGGCCCGACCTGGGTTGAATTTACAAGACTCTAAAAAGAAACAAAGGCACTTCCTATCCTTTTTTCCAAGCAACAAGAAACATGGCAAATGGTGGACTACTCTCATGTAAATTTAAGCTTTTGTGCCTGGTTTGAATTAATTTTGCCAAAATTTCCTCAAAAATAGCTAGCTTAGGGCAGATGCTGAACTTGCCTATTTTTTCCCAATACATCTTCCCTGTTATGGGGTAAATTTCATTTGTTTTTGCAATTGCAGAGCTTAAGTATAACTTATTCTTGATTTTTAGCTCTTCTTATTCCATTAAAATGAGGTGTCCTGTACTTCAGAGAAAAACAAATGAAAAAACAGCATCCCTATACTGCAGGGTAAGCCCAGTGCTTTTTACAAAAGCACGTGTTCAAATAGATTTGTTCTTCATCAGCTGTGCAGCTAAGTTAATACTGCCTCAAAGTAACTCCTACCTCTGTAGAAAGTAACAGTAGACATTATATTTGTCAGTGAATGGAGCAGCACAGCATAGTTACTTTCTCTGATATGTTTGTTTCCTATGTCTATGATATAATTCATGGTTCGCTTGAATTGAACAGCAGTCAGTGAGTGATCTCAAGTTTCAAACCCATATTTGTAACTACAATTGCAAATCACAAATTTGTTCGTACAAATTATGAGAGCAATCCACCTGAGATGTTCTTTTAGTACATAGTATTATAGTATTATAAGGATAACTTATTTGCAGTGCCAGTTGATGCCAACTGCTCTAATTCTTTAGTGCTTTTCATTTTGCTGAGACTCAGATTTGTGAGACTGGGCATTCTGCACTTCATCTGACTGGAATAATACAGAAAACATGCCACAGTCACAGCATACAGTAAGGTAGGAAGAGATCCTAATTAATGACTACATAGGAAATGCAAAAGCAATCTCTTTCAGTTGCTTTGCTACTAGAAACAAATACTGTAGAATTTAGAGCTCTTTGAATACTAATCTGACAATGAGAAAACAATATTGCATGCACTTAAGTTACTGCTTCCTCAGTAGGGAGGAAAGTTATAAAACCACAACACACACGTTTACATTCTGTGCTCCCTCCTTTGGGGTGGTGTGCATGGACTCTCCTTGCAGCGGTGCCTGTGGCCACACAACTTTGCTGTATCTAAAGAAACTAGATAAGTATTGCTGTTTCCTTATTAACTCATGGTGCAAACAGCATGCAGAAATATTAGGCCACAAGCAAGCTGAGAGGCAGTGCAACCACAGTAATCTTACGGGAGGGAAGAAACATGCTACAAAACTGTAAATATAAACACAATTACCTTACACTGCTGTAAGCAGGGAAGCCAGGATCCCGTGTCATACTGCAGCAAGGCAGTCTGACCCAGCAGGTTCCTTGGGTGTGCTCAGGTACTTTGATCACAGCTCACAGCAGTTCCTACCTGCTTACAGAAGTACAAAGCAGCAGTGGCTCCTGTCGTCTGTCCTTCCATTGTAAAAGTGCAATAAAACAAAGCTGTATCAGCATCAACTGCTAGAGCTGAGCCATTCCAAAGGCGTCTCAATTCAGCACAGTTTTACAGCTAAGTGACAACATCAACAAAGCTGACTTCCCTACAAGCAGTAAAAATGTTGATGAGTCATTGAGTGGATTTCCTCCCTTGTACCCTGGGACAGCATCTTGATGGAGCTCTGATGGCTGCACCGGGCAGCAAAGAGCTGCTGTCCCCAGCTTTACACAATAGCTCACCTGATGCTTTCCAGAGAGTTGAACTGTACTAAAGATGAAAACTTAATCACTGTAAATAAGTATCTTCTGCTTTATAAATATGCTCCGTGATCCTCCTATTTATTTGTGATTTTAACTCTGTATAAACTGATTGTTCGTATTTTGTTGCCTTTGAAAAAGAAAAGTATTTTTTTAAGACAAACCACGGTTCTGTAACAAGATGTGCTCACACGTTTAACTTTTTGGTTGCTCTAGGTACGTGTTTTGTAAATAAATAAAAAAGGATTAAATTGCACACCAATGGATGCTCCAATACACCCTATGCTCCTACATGTCACAGATCAACAAAAATAAAACCAAACTCTACTTCTAGGCCAACAAATGCAACTCTATTCCATTCAGGAAGAAATAAATGCAAGCAACCTTTAGAACCAGAAATTTATTGTAGCTTATAGACTTTCCAAACTGACCTTTACCAATATATGCATCTGAAGAGTTATACCCACAGTGGCTTCTAACTGCATCAGGACGTTCACAACCTCTCAGTATTACCATTAACTCATGATCAGCTTTAGTCTAAAATACAGCAGCTACAGTGACAGTATATGGAAGGATAAGTCTTCTACACATTAACACAAGACAACTGTCAGACATAAGTTAAAAGTTTCCCAGTTAACTTAAAACTAGCAGTTATATTACCACATAAGTAGTCAAAACCATTTCCCCATTTTAGAAATCTAAAATTTTACATTAAAAAAAAAAAAAAAAACCAACACAAAAAAAACCAGTAAGCTCGTTGGGTGGGTTCTCCCTCCTGCTTCCAGGTCCATCTAGTATTGTAAAAGGCACTCCACAGAGTCAAATCTGTTACCCCAGCTAAAACCCACCATTAGATCCCATTACATCCATCAGGAGGCAAGATGCGTGCTAGAGAAGAGGTCTGCTCTGAAAACCAAAACTACAAACATCTGAACCAACCTTTATCTTTTTGAGTTATGACCCTTTTCCTCCCACTCCTTTCCCACCATTTGGCTTGCTCCTCTAGCAGGCTTATCCAGTGCAACGTTTCCCTGCTGGGTACTGCTGGCCACTAAGGAGCCTGCTGTGACATGGGCTGTGTGCACCTGGAACATGGGCAGATTACATATAGGAAAAAACAAATGCAACTTTGCTTACCGTGCTGAGGAGTGAATGGAATCCTAGTTTCCTGTTACAAGCAAAACAAGTTACTCTTTAATCCACCTCCAAACATAAAAAAACCAAATCAAGTAAGCAGGTATCCATTATTCGAGGCTCTGCATAGGACAAATAAAGTTAAATGGACAAGTCCTGCCTTTCAGAACACTAGCACTCTCCACCATGGGGTCATAACTCACTTTTCGTACCTTTCAGTCATTTTTTAAAAAGTCCTTTGCAATTCCAAGTTCAAACTTTCATCAGAAACAACCAAAATCAACCATGACTTGGAATAGTATTAATGTGATTCCCAAGGTTTTCTGGTTGGATAATTTATTCTATAGTTTCACCAGCAGGAAAACACAATTACTAAGTGTAAACAAAGGCTTAATACACCAACAGTCCAAGTTACTGTACAAGGAGCTACAGGGAATGAGCAGGAGTGCGTTAATAGAAATGGTATCAGCTATGCCCCAAACCCTCCCATTCCCAAATGAGACAAACTGAACAGTCAAAAAAACCCTCATACCTATCTATGTAGACTGGTAGCCAAGGTGTGCAGGTACACAGGTCGCAGGCTTTCCAGCTTCAGTCACCAGTGGGACAACCAACCAAGTGAACAAAATGCACTCAACCAGCAGCTCCAACAGACCATCGCTGCACCACAGGCAGCCCTGCTGTAAGCAGGTGCTGTGACAGCACTCCACAGCCTGATTTGCCCACCATCCACGTAGTGTTCTTCTCCCAATAACTTAAACAGTGCTTATGCTAAAACTTCACTGGAAAATTTCTTAAAAAAATGATAAAACGACAAGAAAATGAACCAACAAACTGTTAGGCAGGGCAGTTGAACCTCTGCAGAAGTTCCTAAAAGCCTTTACAGTTTCTCATAAGCTTGTCTGTTCCCTCTGCAAATATAAAGGAAATCAGAGACCAACAAAAAAAAGAACAACCAGAGTGGGGCATGAGTGAACATGGCAGTCAAGGCCAAGGACACTGCATTACTGACACATCTACACTAGATAACTGTGCCCGTGCTCCTGCTGCAGCAGTATGAGACTTGTATTATTTCATGCTTCATGATTTTTTACTTTAGCATGTTTTAAACCCCAATCCCTGTTTTCACTACCACAAATGACATAATTACATAATTCCAATATATTTACAAAATATTAAAAAGTCTGTTAATCTTCTACGTATTAACCTCATTCTGCCACTTTACACATGCACTAACTTGGGAAAAAAAATTAAAAGAAATCAACAGGCTGAAATGAGCAGCTTTACCCTTTGTCAACAAGCAATCTTTGCATCTTTCAGAAAGACAAAAAGGAACAAAGCTGGAATTGTTTCACAGAGCAAAAAAAAAAAAAGTTCAGAAATTCATGTGCAATGGCTACAGATCTGCAGTCACTTAGCTGAGATGACATGAAGAAAAAGTGCAGGGTGGTTCCTCACATAGTGTAAAAAAATCCAGTCACTGAGGCATGGCTGAAGGAAAAGAGGTGCTAACTACAACTCTAGAAACAGCATCAGGAACTAGCTGACAGAACACAAACACTGGGATGTGTGTTGGTTGAATCTACTGGCCAGAATGATTTTTTTTTTTTAAACACCATGAATCCTTGGGAACAATGGAGTGCATTACAGTGGAGTCTTCTAGAGCAGAAACAGAGACAAAGGGAACAGCTAGAATCAATAACTGAGGGTAGAGTCATCCCATTCCAGCTGTTGCTGTCTATTAACATTCTGTTGGTCCTCCTCCTGCTCGCCTTCTTCTTCCTCACTGCTTTCAGACTCTGCACTAGTGATGTCATCCTCTTCTCCATCTTCGCTTTCCTCTTCCTCTTCCTCCTCCTCTTCTTCACTGCTGTGCTGATCTTCATAAGTCTGTTAAGACAGAAATCAGCTGCTGATACCATTCTGGCCAAAATTCCTTTAATTCTTTTGAATTTGAGCACAAGGCACTCCTACTGAAAAAGAACTATTAATTTCTTATTGTTTGAAAAGTTCAGCAGTAATTAGGCAACTAGAAAATAAAAAGTTAAATAAGCTCATTAAAATAGTTTTGATTCTGCACCATTCCTATCACTCCTGTCACACTAAGCAAACTCACTCTTAAGTACAAACCAGTACTTCAAATTCTACCTGAAAAGGATCTTTCAGTATGTTACGTGAGTAACATTAAGGTTGCACGTTTTTCTTGTGATTTTCTAAAAATTCAGATGTCAACCATGGCAGACAGAAACATCAATACCATAAGTACAGATGGTGCTTCAACACTTCTGCACTTTGGGAAAAAAGCTGATGGTGATGAAGGCTGCATACAGCACGGAGAGATCAGTGTTAGTCACTGACCTGTAACACCTGATGCTGGAGTCCAGTGATCCCTGCCCCATTCCGTATCACAAAGCTACAAGGCATGCCCCAAACATAACTGCTCCTCTTATTTGTCACTTTGGAGCATCAGTTAAAAACTCACAGTGCTAACGCCTGTCCTCTCTGTGTTCTATGGTTGCTTTTGCTCTACTTTCTGCCCACGTACAGTCATACCAGTTAAAACTGGAAGAGGGCTTTTTTTGTGAAATTTTTTTGCTGAGACACCACAGAATCACAGAATCACCCGGGTTGGAAGGGACCTCAAGGATCATGTAGTTCCAACCCCCTGCCTAGCAGGGCCACCAAACACACACATTCAGATCAGGTTGCCCAGGACCCCGTCCAACCTGGCCTTAAACACGTCCAAGGACGGGGCATCCACAACCTCCCTGGGCAGCCCGTTCCAGGGCCTAACCACTCTCCTTGTAAAGAACTTCCCCCTAACATCCAACCTAAATCTTCCCTCCTTCAACTTGGATCCATTTCCCCTAGTCCTGCTTCCCCAGTCTTACTTCCATAGGATTCACAGTGATGGTCAATGCAGAGTCATCCCAGTCCATCTCATTTTCCTTTCCAGTGTCCTGGTCACGCATTGTTCGCTGATGTGCGGCTCGGATTCTGAACACTCCCAGAATGATCATAAAAACCAGGAAACTCACACAAACTACAATCACAACAGTGGCTGTACTTGGAACAACTGCAACAACAGAAAAGGAGTTTCTTAGATGATACTGATGCACGATTTTTACATAATGACAATAATTAATTCTGTGTTCCCATCACCTACAAGAGGGAAATGGCATTATGAAAATATTATAGGTGGCTTCACAGAGGCAGTTTGCATCAGGCCACTGAAAAGTCTGTAAAACTCACTGAAAACTCACTGAGGAAATAACTGCAATTCTTTCCTTGTGCTGTTTGTAAGAAATAACGTCCGTGTTCCTCACAGTTCTTTATTTAGGTCTTACAGACTCTGTTAAGAACAGCACACCTCCTGTTTTCCAACATGTGCACCAGCAGAGCTGCCCTCCTAGCAGGGAGATATTTCATAGATCTCTAGCAATCTGCTGCTCTTTGTTTGGGCAACAGCAGAATAGGATCAAGAAGCTGTTTACATTTATTAGTCCAACACACTGATTTAACTCTGGGGGGAAAGTCTCCCTGCAACAAGAAGCCTCCGCATCAGTTTAACACCAGGAAAAAAAAGGCCAGCAGAACTTCTACTACTGAGAATTCTTACCTGAAAATGGATGAGGGTTGGCTAGGTTGTGACCAGACAGATCAACAAACGTGTGGTGCACTGGATGTACAAACTGTGGTTGTGCAGCTATGTGATTAGCGTGTTCAATGGGGTTAGCTGTGTGGATAACATTCACCTGAGTACAAAAGGAAACAGTTAAACTCCAGAAATACAAGATGATCATTCAAGAGACAAAAAAAAAAAAAGGGGGGGGAGGGGTGGGCAGAGAAGAAAGATTTCTTAATTTGCCTGAGTAATCATCTAATTCTCAATGACTACAGCTATGATTTGTCACAGAGAACAAGCATTCCAACCAGTAGTTCCTCCTATGTTAGCTTCATGTCATATAATTCTGCAGTTCTGAGCTTTCAAGTCTGTTTTAGCTGGTCTTGCAAAGTTTTTGCAGAGACATCAGTATTTGAGAATAACCCAGGTAAAGCCAGCTCATTATCCAATTCAGTAGCCAGCCATTTTAATTCTGAAATAACAGTATATAAAAATGTATGACACATTAATTACACTCTCTTCCTTCCCATCTTTTCTTATTCTGTCGTTCATCTTCAGCTAACAGCAAAGAGAAAATCTGTATTACAGACCAAGGATTAAGGTAAAACTTCTCTCTACAGTTTAACCCATGCTTAGCATTGCTGGCTTTTGACAATTACAAACTCACTGTCACACAGCATATTTCATGTTTCCTTGGCAAACACACAGAGCTAAATATACCTCTGCTTTGGGAGACTGTTGTGATACAGGGTACCTGACCAGCTGCACTACAGGAAGAGAGCAAGTTCAGTACAGAAAAAGCATTTGCAGTTCAATAGTTTGGGAAGCTCAGAGAATTTCCTCAGGAAACCAAGCCACATTAATTAGTTAGGCTCTGCAACCTAACTTCCCAGTCCACCATATCCACTCAGCTAATGGTAAACACAGCTGTTAAGTTTCACTGTCACCCTTCTGGTCACCTTTAAAAAACAGGAATTCAAGCTCAGAGCTGAAAGATGCAGAGGTACATGACAGTTCCACTCAATATAATTTCACGTTCCAGAAGCTGAAATAATTAGCTTCTGTTCTACCTGCAGAAGAAATGCAATTCTAGCCTATGCTTTTACATAAGTGCTTACTATCAGTGTTTGAAGGATCACACAATCTAAAAAGTGAATAAATCCATTTACAGAAACCTGGGAGTTATATATGAAAGCTACTCGAGTCTCTGGTCAGCACGGCATTTCTAATAGTTCCTTCACATTTCTTTTCCCCCAAAATTTATATGCTGTCTTTCAAATTCAATGTTTCTGCCCTCACACTTCTGTCAGCCATATTACTTCTGCTACAACACAACAGTTTCCACAATTGCTTCAGCTCTGCTTAGGCTGCCTCACTTAAAGATGAAATGTAGGATTAAGAGACACATATATATAACATAAAATACTGCTTGAGATGCACAAGTTTATTAATATCTACAGGACAAAAATCTTAATAATTTATTCATCAATAATCCATCAGTTGAGGCAACAACTATCATCCACCCATCCCTCCAGACTCTACACCTCCCAGAGCAATCAGAAGAGCTCACATACCTCTACTTTAAACTCATTGCTGACATAGCGCCCGTTAAGCTCAGAACAAACCAATTTGAACTTCCTGTCAAAAAGAGAAACGGTGTGCCAGTTTCTGTAGCGTATCAAATGCAAAACTTCCTCGTAGCTAGCCATAGTATCAACTCCTGCAGAGAGAGAAACAAGAAAAACAATTACTTTGCAAAAGCCTGCTGCAACACCATCTACTCTACATCACGCTCCCTTTCTTTGAAGAAGTTTTCTTGGCAGATCAATTTTCAGTCAGCAGAATCAAAAGTAACACTGTTATGGCAGATGGACACATGTGGCTTTACTGAAATTTGTGGTTTTACTTTGTGGTAAAATCTGAGATTCACATAGCCTGTAATCTCTTTTCTTTTGAATATAGAACAGACTCTGAAAACAAGAAGAAAGGAATGATGCACACTCCACATCACTGGATTATCTGTGCAACAAGAAAGCCTTTTCTAGGGGGCAAAGTATACTTCATTTCCACAGTTAAGAAGTAACCTGCAATTTATAGGACAACAAGTGTCCAAAGAAAGGAGATTCTAGAATAACCTATGTTGTAGAATCAGTTTTCCACAGAACAGTGCAAACACCTCTGAGCCTGAAATTCCAGTAAAAAAATGATCTATTTGGAGTAAGGTGTGACAAGTCATCTATTGAGCACACTGATTTCAGACCTTTCCTGCATGAGCAAAGGAACCAAGTCCCACCTGTGATGATCATGCCAAGGTTGGAACTACTCATCTCAATGCCTTTCTGTTGTAATCGTGTCATGTCAACCTCCAGGCTTTCTTGATCTTGATTTAGTTCTTCTCCCACCACTGTCACCTCACACGTATCCAGATTATGCATGATTTCTTCAGAAACCAAAGACTCTTGTACTAAAAAGTAGAGGAACCACCAAGGAGATGAGCAGAAACAAAGATAAGAGTCCACACACTATAAAATATCCCATGCAAACAGAACTCTTCTTCAAATCAAACATTAAGATCTGGGCCTGAAGTAAAGAGACCAAGTATTCAAGGTCTAATGATAAATAAGGGATTATTTGCATGGCCTGGACTTACTACCATTTCCAGGAAAATTTCTGTTAGCTCAGAGCAGAATACCTGTACTTTTTCCCAAGCAATACACATCTTGTTTCCCCTACTAGATTCTTACAGCAGGAGAAATCCATGCTGCTCTGCAAGAGGAAGATCCTCCAACACGATCACAGAACAGAATAAGGATAAGCAAGAGCTAGGAGCAGAAATGATGTTACCTGTAGGATCTTCATCCCCATCTCCATCTGGCTCCACCTCCCGTGTAATGGTGCTTATTATGCGAAGCTCAGGGAAGAGGGAAATGCCCTCAGAACTCTCAAACTCTGAAGCAGATCGTGCAAAATGGTTGATGCCACTCAGGCTGATTTTTGGTTCCTCTGGTTGCAAGACCATTACATATCCCTCCACAGAAGGAATAGAGACGCAGGCCTCTTCATTGAAACACCTATGAGATACAGACACACATCCAAGGCAGCTATTTGAAAGGGAGGCACAATTACGCACAGTAATTACTTAATAAATTAAAAAAGCTCTATCTCAGACCCAGGAGTCTCAGATAAATTCATCAACGTGTTGGAAGAATTCCCCAGCAAGGGAACAATCTTACAATTAATTTTTACTTACATTTAACATTTTGCCCCATTTTTTATGCTACGACTAACAGTACAGATAACAACTTTACTCAGTACAGATAACAACTTTACTGAAGCTCATGACACTGGGTATGTCCTCTCACTGATAAATCATCTCTTACATCTTCCTTACTACATTCTTAGGAAGAAAAGAGCAGTACTGGGAATAGCTGCCATATTCAAATGTGACAGTAGATACAGTAGAAGTCTTTCATGTAGCAGAACTGAGATATGTCAACATTTTTTCAGGCCTCAATATCACCATGCAGAGAAGCATTATTGCAGCACTAGAACATACTTGACAGTACTGGTGATTTTAAGCCTCCGGATTCCAGGTGTGGGGAACTGGCGAGAATTCAGATAGGAAATGTGCTGCATGGCCTTATCAACTCTGTCAATGTCATTCCCTTCTACGGTCACTGCTGACTGACTAGGGTTCATGTGGATCTGAAATTACAGAAGAGAGGAAAAAAAGGGAAACAGAAATTAAAACAGAAGTTCAGCCCTGTTTACTCAGGTAAGTGCTGGGATAGTTACATCTGTATTCAAAGCAGTGAGGACATTATTGATGGGCTTCACTTCCTTCTTCCAGTCAAATACGCTGAGTATTTTCTCCTTCAGGAAGGAAAATCTAGGCACTTGCATCAGTTCTGATGTGAAGTAGTAAGACAGACAGCTAACATGAAAGATAAATTTAGCTTTGTTCATGAAACCTTACTATGAAAAATAATAACAATTCAAAATAAAAGATATCTTTGTTGGATTAGTTCTACTAAGCTGCTTGGTAAGAATCTCTATCTGGTGTAGCTGGTGAAACAGAGGCTTTCAAATACCCAATTTCTTTCCTCGAGTTCCAGAGGACACCATAACTTCTGCTTTTAAACTCTGCTATGATCATATCTATACTAGAAAGATTTGCTAGTTTTCACGTAATTTTAATGCAACGTGCCACAATTAAGCAAGCCTATTTTAGTTAGAATGCCCCTAATTAACTACTTGCAAAATGTGCATCTATTATCAGCAGAGTAACATGCATAGTCCCCTTCATTAACAGGCGACTTTACCTTCACGCCTTTGCCAACACCATCAGCAATTTGCAAATCCAGTCCCTCCTTGCAGGTATACAGGCAATCTATCACTTTCTTGTTCTCCAGTTTACCAGAACGAATCATCAAACCTGCCAGATTGCCTCGGAAGAACTGAGCCATGCGGAGCTCCCCACCTTCAGAAAGAAAGAAAGGAAAAATCTTTAAAGACGTTGATTTTTTTTTCTTTTCCATTTTTCTTTTGCAAAATAACAAATTTGCTTTGTGTTTTACAGCACATTATAGACATGCATGTTAGTTTTTCATCCATTCCGGGTGTTAACCTTGTCATTACATTCAAGCAGAAAGAAAGAATTAAACAGTTCACCATGCACATGGCCTTCAAAACATGACAGTGTGACCATCTTGAACTGTTATTTCCATAACAAAAATTTCTTTTGCTCATACAGCGAGGTGGTGTTCAGAACCAAATAAACGAACCGAATCCTGAATTCTCACAATGAGGTACCAGCTCCAACTAGAGTTTTCCCTATAAATGCAGCAGTGCCTACCTCGTAGGAGCCAACAGCATCAGTCCTCTAGCTGTTAACTCTCTAGACTAAGCCAATCATTTCAGGCTCTATTTACACTCAAAGGAGAGAAATAAACTTCATAGCATCACTCAGGGTGTGAGGCAGCGGTACAGGCTGCCCAGAGAGGCAGTGGGTGCCCTGCTCTTAGAAACACCCAGGGTCAGGCTGGACTTGGCTCCGAGCACCTGACTGAGCTGCAGGTATCCCTCTTCATTGCAGTTGAACCAGATGGCCTCTAAGGGTCCCTTCCAACTCAAACAATTCTAGCTCATGCTGTAGGAGATATCTAAGAGTTAATGAATCCTCTCTAACCAAGCCTTCTTCTCTGCATGGAATTAAAGCAAGGAGTTTGAACTCAAGTCACTTTGTTTTACACATCCACATTAATTGCAGTCTTCTAAGCATCTGACATATTTGATTTTTTCTTGATTACAGCAAATGATCACCAAGTGAACTGGTAACTGGCAGCCATTGGACTCCACCTGGAAATTCGTACTTCAGAGTCATCACTTGGTAAGCTAAGAGATTTTTATAAAGGCGTCTGAGCTTGTTTTCAAGATTCTGGGCGATGAAAGATCCCTGACGTAACTCAGAAGTTTTCAGTAGTTAATTGCTGTGTTACAAATCTTAGTTCCAGTTAAGACTTGCACAGCTCCAGAATCTAGCTCCTGGATTCAATTACATCCTTGCCAAAAACATGATGCACAGCTAGAAATCTCATCTCAGTTTTCTTTAGACCATTTCAGGATATTTAAACTATACAGAACAAACTTGCCTTGACTCAAGACAAAAAATCCACTGAACTATAAATGTCTAAGAAAATAAAACCCTGAAGTCAACCAGACCAAACTGGGAGCAGAAGGTTTTTCTCATCAAATGAGTATCCAATCCACTGTCAGTTATGAGAGGGAATTGTTTATATATCAGCAATCTGATGTAAATATGAAATTGTTTAGTAAGAAGCAGGACTATCCAATTTCAAAGATCCTTCCCAAACTACAGAATGACTCTATGCACAAACATACCTTCATGCATATATGTACACACATATAGGATGAGGTGTATTTCTATTTTAACAAAACTGGATTAAATGAATTGTAGCTAGATAAATTTTGCATCAGCAACTTATTTTACACCACTTCACTGCAATCAAATGGTGGCAAATTTGTACATGGGTGTGCAACTGGTTGGGGAAAAAAAAAAAAGAAACAATGAAAAAAAAATCAGCTGGTAAAGCTCTGGAAATAAAGGCACAATGAAGAAACAAGCCTAGGAGAGGATTATGTGAAGGTCAATGGCCCAAACGCAATGCCTGCATTTCATGCTGTGTGTGAGATGAAGCAATGTCTTGGCTTAAAAATGAAATAAAACAGTAGGGAAAAAACTCCAGCAACCTGCAGAGGTCTCAGGCAGGGTTTCATTGTCATTTTCATTTCCTGTATATTCTGTAGAAGAGCAAGACAAAGAGTAGGACAAGAGGGAAGTGACCAGATCGTTACAGTTCGGCAAATTCTCTCTTGGGTCACAGAAAATACACACCACCACTGCTCCTCAGAAGCAGCATTCATGACAAGACAATTTACTACTGATCACCAACGAGATGCAGCTCTAACAACTGACAGCTTTCCTCCAATAATAACAATATTATCCTATGTACTGATCAGTCAATTTATCAGATGGAAGTGTGCAAAACAAACAAACAAACAAACAAAAACCAACAACCAAACACCAACAAACCAAAACAGAAAAAACCCCACCCCCAAAACAGCTTTTAACCTTCTTAAATAAACGTTAAAAGCACACAATTTCTCCCCACCTAGAGGTGTGCTGTATGGATAAGTTTGGGCAGCCTGACTTATTTAACAATGTTTGTAAGGCAAAGTTCATGGCCTCGTGCTCTAACTTCACTCTTTTGTCAAATCTCTTTTTCTTTTTGTGTTTAATTCCCTACAAATCAGACCTTTGGTGGAACCTTTAAAAAGGCAGACCAAAGAATTCTTGTCTTCCAGACTTTTAGTGCTCCTGTTTCAATCTGTTGTTATTAAAAAGTAGAGTGAAGTCAGAAGAAATTAAAGAATCATATCATGTTGCCAGTATGAAAGCACAGAAGTTTGTAAATTAAATGCTTTTGTTATGATGCAGAGTATATAGAAGCCACTACACAATCTATACACTCAGCTACAACTTGGTTCCCAGTCTCATGAAAACCAGCCACTCTAATTTCCCCAGGAGCCAGAACAGATAGTTGGAAAGTTACAAACAGAACAGGAGATGAACTATGGGGAAAATAACTGACTCAAAGTGACCACAAAATGAATTTAACACTAAAGTGACATCAATGCTGGAAGATAGAGAACTTCCCACAACTATAGTTCGATGGAGAAAATATTTTGATAATTTAACCTCCATTCACACTTCAAACCTTTAACATTCAAAAAAAAAAAAAAAAAAAAAAAGAGATATTATAAAACCTGAGACCATTCATTTAATAGAAAAGTCCCAAGTTTTCCATTTGTCAGTCACTCACAAGCTATTTTTCTGCACTATGGCAGACTGCAACTACAATCTACACTCTGAACTACAATAAAACAGGAATGACTCAGCACTGCTCTGACCCAGAAGATGAATTCATAGCACTGAGGATGTAATTTAGTCAGCAAGCCAAACATTTCAGTTCAGGACTGCAAAATAAGAGCTTTGTTACAGGGCTCTCCAGCAATCAGCTATCAGTGCTCCACAGTCAGATGCCTGCTGCCTCTTTTCCTCAAGGGTTGCAGATTAGATTTCACAAGAACTAGAGAATATGAATCAGCATTTTACAGCTTGCAGAATTTTGTCATTTAACCAGAGTCTGCGTGTAATAAAGCAGATGCTTATTATATTTCTATAAGCAACTGATAAAATACTCAAGAGACAGCACCACTGTGTTGCTTTTAGCTGAATTGTCTACTGGCTCCACTTTGATTTATGAGACCACTTCTTCTAAAACGTGCCATTCAACCTGCATGAAATTAGCATTCTCCATAAAAAGACCTCACAACTGTTCTTAAGGAGAAGTTACCTATCTGCATCCTCACACATACCAGAGGAACTTCTTCAGTGTAATGCTACCTGGTGAGTAGCTTTGTCATTCATACACACACTCAGCTAGTAAACAAACAAACCAGCTTGTGGAAAAAATGACCAAGAAGAAATATCAGATAACAAAAATCATATCCAAAAATATTCAGCAAGAAACATTAGAAGGTATCTTTCATGCAACAGAAAGATTAGCTATGTATTGCTAGGCTAACCACAAAGATCTCATTTAAAAAAACCCAACTAATTAAATGTATTAACAATTGTGAGCAGTTACCTTGCCAGCATGCCCCAACTACTAGCTGAGTTTCTATTTTCGAAGGATGAAGCGGATAATCTTCAGTCACTGGGAAAGGATCATATGAAACACCATCTACATACAGAGTCACTGCAGGAAATTCAACATTGAGGACATAATGGTGCCATTCTTTGTCACAAACCTAAATAAAGAAAGTATTAAAAATTCTTTTAATGTCAAAAAAAAAAAGAAGGATTGCAGTTGAATAACCAGATCTGATGCACATTTTGCAAATGTCCACATGTGGACATTTACTATTAAAACAACACACATTGCCCTGTACAGAACACAGTAGGATATTTCATGCTATCTTACAATGCAACCCATGTCAGGTAGCTGTTGAGACCCAGCAGGCTGAAAAAGCACATAAAATATCCAGTCTCTTTTGTATCATTCTTCATGACCACAATATCCTTAATTCACAGAAATAAACTCTGCAAATGGTAATAATACCAAAGAAAAGACTTGGTATTATAGCACCTGCTTTCAAACGTAAAATAATTAAGATTAGATGAACGGGAAGAACACAGACAACTCTCATCCCAAACAGGAAGAAAGTACGTGCATCCCTAAGATGTGTATTACTTTATTTCTGTGGAGTAAATACCTAATTATGCAAATTGACCCATAGCTATTTACAACATGTGTATCTACTGCTGGCAATGTGTAACATGTTACAGACTTTATGCCAGTGTGAAGAAGTATTAAGAAGTTCTTCTGTGATGCCATTAAACACTTTGATCTGCAACAGTGCTGCAAGCTCAGAAGTAATTGTTACAAACTGGAATGCTCATGTCCCCTGTTTCTATATGCATTGTGTTATTGTGTATTTAGTGAAGATAACTGACAAGACAGCTGAAGTTGGGCATTTTATTTTCATGCATAAATCCACATTTCACTGCCTTTCAGGACAATGGCTTGGACTTTATTTCATGAGCATCCCACTGGACTGAATGAAAGCACTAGAGTAGCAAGTCAAAATTAAGTTGAACAGGTATAGCTGCCTCTATCCCTGACACTCACCACAAAGTAAACACCACTGGGTGCTACGGAACTTGGTATCAGGAGTCTGGAGTTGTAAAAAATACTTGTTAATAATTATGTTATTAGAGAGGTTAGGCTCCCATGTTTTTTCACTGCATTCTGTCATTTTACCAGGCATTCCAAACTTACTTGATTTAGCTTCCAATGGAATTCTGCAGGCTTGTATGTCTTTCCCTCTGAAGGATCTTGTCGGAAGAGGAAAACAAGGCGGCAGTTGTGCAGGTACAGGGTGTAGTGGTGTCGATTCATATCTGCACAAGAGTTTCAAGTATTGTCATTGTCTCCTTTAAGTATTAGTATTAGTATTACATCAGTTCTGAATATTCCTTTGTAAACGCGCCAGTAATTGATAAACAAATGCACAAGCAAATCAGACACGTTAAGAGAGACAGCATCTCCACCTAGAAAAAATACATACTGCAGCCAATGCTGTCACTAAAGCTGATATGTATATCTTAAGGATTTTTGGCAGTATCAAGAATAAGGCTATTTGTGGATTGCTGGAGTAATACACCTACCATGACGAAATGAAATGCATAACATAAATAAAGTTAGAAAAACAAGCCTGACTCATTTCAGCTGAGGCTAGATAATTTATGTGCACATCTCTACAGGTAAGTACAGTGAAGAACAGCTTTGCAGCCCACTTCCTTTCACTTCCAAGAAAAACCTAGAGAAATCCACTTCAGTTTTCCACATATGCTACCACAGTACATAAAAACAAAACTCAACCAATTAGACTGTTCATACTTGATGTACTGACAAACCTGTCTTGTCTGAATTGCAAAGAATTGTCTCTTTCTCTTTGGTTCCAGGCCCATGCCTCATCCACACTGAAATCATGAAGGGTTCTTTCAGATTGACTGTGACAACACCATCTGGAATCTTCACAGCCTGTGTGCCATTAAACTCAAAGACTTGGTCGCTGTCGTGACCATTATCAGTAGGAAGTCCTACCGTCCAGTTTGCAGCACTACTTGGAGAAGGAAGCAGTTCAGCTGTGCCAGAAGCAGCACCTGCAGTAAAAATGCTCACATGAAAACAAGGTAGTGACTAGAAAGATCACAGCTAGCTTCATATCAAACAGCTTCTAATGAGCATTAGTTTTGCAGTGCCAACTGTCAGTATTATGCATTACCATCACATATCAGGCAATTCTCCTATTGAATAATATGGCACTAACATTAGACATATCTAATATTACAATGTCTTCCATTTCTGCTTAATTTCTGGGTAGCTTACTGATCTCATTGAAAATGCAGAACTTTACTTTGCCCTTATCTCAGGAACCATTACAGTAATATCATTTGTCCCTCACACCCATGAAAATAATGCCTTTTTCTTGTCACTATGGTAACTGTAAGATTAACATCCACCCAGCTGAAGAGGCCTGCATAAGAACACCACACTGAAGCCAAGCATCCCCTCTCAGATCACCAACTAGTAAGACTGCACGTCTTTTAACATAATGTTCAGCCTATAATAAGCACTTTATCATAACAGAAGCATTCTTACCACAGAGTCTGTGAATGGATTTCTCAGAATAGGTGTCTCTATCGCAGCCTTTCCCAATATGATTGGTTTCTAGTTCAACTGTTGCCTGAATTGAGGTTATTGGTTCATCACATGTCTCCAAACGCATACTTGGGAAGAGTGCTAAAGAACCAGTACCAGGCTCATATTCTATTCTTTTGCTCCAACCTGTATAAATATTTGAAGAAACAACATTAAAAAAAACTCACTTTCTGTTTAACTGAAAGCACTGGCAAAGCAGATAGGAAGGAGCTCAAACTAACCTTGCCAGCCAGGCTTGCATGTAGGCTTAATGCTAATTTTAACCAATACATCCTCAGCAGCTCTCTTCTTCCCACAGTCATACGCAGTTACTGTCAGTTTATACTGATGCTCTTTGCCATAGCTCAACTTTTCTGTGTTTTTTATATAACCTGGCAACAAAAAAAAAGTGATATTCCAGAAATGAATATTTCAGGGTCACTGCTGTGTTAAATCCATACAGGTACCATCTGTGTACTTCAGACCGGTAACAAGACTTTAGAAGCCAAACAGATAAATGAATTAGACTTTCACTACCTGTGCTTTCAATGCTAGGCATAAGGTCCAGATATTTTAAAATTACACACATCCAGAAGATAAGTACAAATACACAGAACAACAAGCATATACTGATCAGGCTCATCATAGTATATTACACTGCATTATATAATATATGTATATATGTATAACAATTATTAATATTGCATTACTCCAAAACAAACTATTCACAAGTGGAAACTGGTAAGTAAACTTTATCAGATTAGCTGTTTCATCTGCAAAGCTTTAGAAATGTGAATACCCCCAAAAATTCAAACTAAAGCCCAATAAAAACTGTCTTGTTTTGCTTAGTCAGGCTCCTTGGACCCCTGGAAATAGTCCACAGATCACAGACTGAATGGAAATGACCTAAACAAAACACTACACTTCAAACCCAATACCCATAACACTGTAAACTTCAGACCCACAAGTAAGCATCTCAGATGGAAAAAGCACGCTAACAGACTCCTATTTTTGAAAGCTGTTTAGCAAAAGAAAATTACGGGGAAAAAAAAAAAAGAAAAAAAAAGCTTACTAAGAGCTGGTTTAAAATGTAATACAGCTCTCTTTGTTTGTTTTGAAAAGTATTTTATAGGAAACAAAAGGTGCAAACTACCTGCTCCTTTCATCAGTAGACAGTGACTATACTATGTACTGAAAGACATCTCACTTTTTATTATAAACATGTCCATTTAACTGCATCATAGGAAAGGGTTAAAGCAGGGTTGCTGCAGTTTTGTGCTGATCAATTTGAAGCCCTATGCCTAAGGCAGTGAATGACAGTAATTCCCCCTCTGTATTGCATCACATTCTTACCATCTTTGTCAATAGCAAAAGGAACATCTGGAGTTACAATTTCATAGTTGCAGATCTGGCTGAACTGAGGTGAGCAATCTGCATCCACCGCTTCCACTTTCAGGATGTTGTCATACCTCTTCCCTTCAATAACTGTTGCCTTGTACGATTTCTCTTTGAACACTGGAGAATACTCATTAACATCATTCACCTGAATGTGTACTGTTGCTCTGGAAACAAAACACCAAAGTCAGTTTTCTTTACAGTGCAGATTTCCCATTGTTGTGTGGAGTCTGAAAGAACTCTCATTTACAGATGAAACTACTCTAAAATTTAAGCTCCCTGAGGGATGTCACCAATTACTAACAAGACTAAAAATCTAACTGGAAAAGCAGTGACTATTTTCCCCATGTGTTGCTATGTCATTCTGTTTAGTTCCAAGTTGTTGTTTACTATTGCTGTTTAAAATTAGATAACCAATATTGCAACTGCTAAGCTGCTGCCACTTTCCAGAAATATAACAAAGTGCAGCTGTGACAAAACAGGCATTTAGTTCTGATAGCAGTACAATTCTTTCAGCTCTCTTCTGCTGTCAGAGTATGTGATATAAACATCTAATTTCTATTTCATGTGAGTAAAAATGACAGACATGACTAGTCTTAGACTAAGAGCTCAGTCAAGTGCCTTTGATTAGCTTTCTTTTCATAATGAGGCTCTGGGTGCTGTATGTCAGTGAAAACTGATTTATTTCCAGGATATAGGACTGATAGATTAGACAATTTAAATGAAAAAAAACTGCAGTAGCAAGATGCACTGTAACACATATACAGTAAGCTAAACAATCCTAACCAGGTTGGGTCAAGAAAAGGTGAAGAGTGACAAGTATCTGAAATGTAAATAAAGAGCCCAATCTCACAGTCCTTGTGTAAAAGCAAAAGACTTAAAACGCTTATGTTAAAAAAGTATCTTTAAGGTTTTCTTTTATCCTGTATACCCAACTAATTGCACCAACAGAAAGCTTTCTGTAGCAAACACTGCTTGTATTCCTGACTAAAGGAGCAGCCACAAGGCAGGGAACAGCAACAGTGGTTTACAGGTACAGGTTTTAGGAACCCATTATTCTTCCATGGCAAAAGAAAAACTGCAGAACACAGTCCTGGATCACAGAGCAACGCTGTGATGACAGCTTCACCAACCTCAGCTGTCTTAGCTCACTACAGAGAAATCTGCACAGCCAGAACACTGCATCACCTGGCAACCACACACATCACACCTCTACCAAGGAAGCTGTGTTTTACCTGCTCAGAAAGGCAGAAGATTGGCCACTTGTGTGCCAGACAGTTCAACTATTTATTTATCATTCATGCACTTACATGAGATGCCTAAGATAAGGTATTTCTGAATATTTACCAAAGAGATTGAATGGCTGCCTTTTTATTAGGAACTTTCCCAATTCTACTTTTGTTACCTTTTCTCTAGCCTACATATTTTGATAAAACTCATATTTTAGATTTATACACATTGTTCTGGATCTATCAAGATGGAAGTTTACATCTCAACCAACCTGTGCACAGGCACAAAAATACATTCCAGCTGTATAGTGAGAAGGAACTGTACTACAATACTGAACTGAGCAATTCCAGCCAACTAAACAAAATGATAACTGCCATCTTTTTGTTTCAGATCTTTCTTCAAAAGTAAAATTGAGTCAAATAGAAATTCAACAGGAATACCTATTTTCCACCAGTATAACCCTTAACAAGATAACTTTCTGCTGTGTATTTGAAGTAGCTTTATCTATACAGCTATAGAATAACAACTGTATTTGTCAGCAAGATGACTGCTGGTAAACCAGCCCTCATCCTGTTTGTGTCCTTGCTTTGCACTGACAATAATCTTCCACATGCCTGGCAGATGTTGACACCAGGGTGTTGTTATACAGTTACTTGCAAGTCAATTGAGAGCAATTAAATTGTGGTTTATTCTTTGGATGAAGATTGCTTTGTTCCCATCCTTTAATCTAGGCAGAGAAGAACCTTATGCTATTGATCTTGCTTTTTAGGGTGAGGCCAGCTGGAAACAATAGCAGTATGTATTCTCTTCCACTTCGCCATGGCTTATTGAATGAGATTTGTTGTCTTAAAAACTGAATTCTGAAACAATGTCCATAGCTGGTATCCCATGTGGAGTCTTTATATCAACTCAAGTCAGATATTAAATATTTCAAGAGCTCTCAAGAGCCTTCAGAGATGTGGAGGGTAAGGCAGTATCATTGAGAATACAGTTAGAGATATCAAAACAGTTCATTTCCATTTTGCTACTATTTATGTTGCCATAATATGAAAGTCTTCCACTACTAACACTTGGTTTGCATTACTCCAAACGCACAGGACATAAATCACCAGGAACAGGAGACCAGTTGAAACCAAACTTCCCCTCAGCCAACCACAGATTCACTTACTTGTGGGATTTTTTTGCATTTGCTCCATCTGGTCCCTTCCCACAGTCATAGGCCTGTATGGTGAACGTGTAGTCCTTCTGCAGTTCACAGTCCAGTTTTTCTTTGGAGCGTATTATTCCCTCACCAGTGGATTTATCCACTACCACTGCTTCAAAGGGGACATTTTGCCCATGAATTTTAAATCCACAAATCTCACCTACAGATTCAAAGCAACAGAGGTTAGAACTGGTCAAAATCACTACGCTTTTTTTCTTTTTTTAAATGAATGACCAAATAGTTTGCAGCCAAGGGTTTGTGAGGGTCTGTGGACAAAGCAAGAGCACTGTGCTTTAAAATGGGTGATTTCTGGGAAACTTTAGTAAAAAGAAGCATATGTCTGCCTTCCAAGCAACTCGTTTACTTGCATCCATTCATGCAGGAGTACAAAAGAGAAAAAGAGAAATGTAGACAGGCATTTCACAGGAGTACTTGAGATAGCTCTAGGGTAAGAGTAGAACTTATGAGAGCACACAGCCAAGGCCACTTGTAATCTCTTCTATGCCAAGCTACTGGGAATAGCTGGGCAGCTTGTTTATTTTGACCAGAGCAAAAGGTTAAAATGCACAGTTACAAGTCAAGGGATGAGAAAGCTTCAAGGACAGGTTCAGCACCTTAATTACAGAAATTCTGTCAACAGATCAAAGAACAAAGTCTTCCTGTGCAATGTACCTGACTAAAATTAGGGAATCAAAATAAACTACTGAATGAGAAAGGTAGAAATACCAACTTCTCAGGCATCCATTTCAACAGCTATCTACTAACAGACCAAACTTCTTAATCGAGAAAGCTCTCACAAGGGACAATTCGGTAGGCTTTCCTTTCCATTCAATCTCTTCATCCTAATGCACTTGAAGTGAAGCTCCTTGTCCATCATTCTAAAACATGTCTGAGCTTGAGATTACGTTACAAGTCACCTTGCTGGCGCAGATGGGTCAATCTGTCAGCAGGTAATGAGGACTGAGCCCCTGCTGATCCAGCTGCACTGACAAATCCACTCAACCTTTGATCAGCTGTGCTGTGTTTTTACCTCTGTAACTTGTTACAAAAGGGATTCTTTACCAACATAAAATACTAGTTTATTATAACTGCAGTGGTATCACAGTACCAAGAAGACTTTCCTACCATAGAGACACCTACAATCATTTTAAAAATGCACTCGATTCAGATTTTAAGCTATTGAAATACATACTAGAAGCAGCATACTGCACACAAGGTGGTAATAATGCTTTGGCAGCAATATATTTTACCAAGCATATGAAAAAACAATGTCCAAAGAAAGTAAACTATCAGTGAAAACATCAGAAAATGTTCATTTTCCCCAAATCATCAGTGCCCACATAATGTACCCCAATGGTTCAAATGGATGTCTGATGTACAGATATTTCTAACCGAGGGTTTGGTTACATAACAATTTTTATCAATATATTTTAAATTAGAAAAGAACGGGGAGAATAAATGGGACAAAGAGCATGACAGGATCTTCTGTTTAAGTGCTGATTCCCCATTTCATAACCAAAGTTAGTGGGTTAATATTCATAAAAGGGATAGAAAGAACCCTTTATCACCTTCTTTGGTGACTGTCACCTCAAAACTCTCTAAAGGGAGAAAAGATAAACCCAAGTCAGTAATACAGGAGAGGCTGAAAAGGGAACAAATAAGGAAAAGGCAAAGATGCACACATTACACAGAAAAACTTTGGAAAAAAAAAAAATCTTTTACAATTGCAGTGGTGATTTGTTGTAACTGTTACCATTTTAGAGTTTTAGTTCTGTTAAATATGATTTAACCTTTTATCTCCAGATTATCATTCGTAGAATTCTCAAGTTAGAGGTTTAAATTGCAGGCTTATCTGCAAGCTTCTTGTTTTTTAAAGAATTCAGCTGCTAAACAAGAAATGTTCCAAATTTCACATTGAGAAATTATCCATAAAGTTGAATTTTCATCAAAATTTATCACTACTCTTCTATTTAAAGACAGGGTTGATACTTAAAACAAACTTTTAGCTATTCTACTGAAACCTCCATGTCGCTGAAAGTAAAACCACTCCGTATTCCTGTTTTGATCTCCAGTAATTTAAAAAAAAGAATAAACAGTCATTGGATGTTTGTGCTTCCAAACCATATTTTATCAGTACAGGCTGCAGCATTTGCAAAGTTTAAGTACTGCATAAACTCAACATGAGGGAGCTGCAACAGTTCTGAATTAAACATGGACACACTCAAGTTTGACCCTAATGATGGTAAAAGCTTTAACTGAAGACATTTGGGCAAGTAGGAGGAGTTTGTACATTTTCTTAGCAGTGCGTTTCTTTCCCAGGTTCAACAACCAACCAACACTTTCTACCATTTGGTGTAAGATGACTGCACGAGGCCCCCTGAAGGGCTTCACAATTTTAATGAAGATATAATTAACCACGTTCTTCACTCCATTGTCAGTTATGATTTTGTTCAAACCCCATACTACCACCTTTTACAGATCATCTAACACACTAATTATTTTTTTCCTGACTACCTGAATTGCAATATAGCACAGCAAATTTGTACCATAAAATCACCTTGGGCAAAGGTCCTTTTAATTCTCACATCTTTCCAACAACTTGCAGTTTTCCAGTTCTCTGTTCCAGAGCGTCCTCAGAAAGAGATGGAGCACTAGAACTGCACAGAAGTGCTTTTTCTTGAAAGGCAACTTTCTAGCAAAAATACCATTAAGAAGAAATACAATGAATCCTGATAGGTAGCCCTTCTTTTCCAAAGGAGCCAGTTTCTGAAGCAGCTTTCGTTAAGCCCTCCCTGAAGTTCACATCAGGTAGCCCCTGGATTTATAATCAGGTCTTTATCTTAATGCACACATATACTGCCTCTCTGAGACACCCTCATAGTTTATTTCTGTCTATTTCTACCTAGGATATAAATACAACCCTGGATTTTAATATGGCAATAGGGTCATTCATGAACATCTCACGCTGCTTCAATGTGTGGCTGGCACCACTGGTTAATGATAACTGCCAATCCACCTGCAAGAAATCTCCTGTGCATTCCAGGACTTCTAACCTCGAGAAGCACGCATTGGGTGTGAAACATGAGGGTTACTGAAAAAATATATGAAGGGAACACGAAAGCAGAAAGCCTGGTATGGGAGGAAGAGGGAGAAGCATGTTAATGTAGCAGTTACCCATCTGGGACAAAGGGAGGCTGGTTAACTACTGGTCACTTCATAACAACCTGTAGTGGCCTTCAGCTCAGGCACCAACTCCAGTTTTGGCTGTTAAGACATTCAGGCATCCAGGCTTCCAAGCAAAGACATAAATAAGCTTTTCAGTTAATATCCATGTGTCTCCAGATGCTTTTTAGGGCACAAAGCTTTTGTTCAAGGTGTACTAGAGATCAATGCCTTCCAGGTATTTCCCAGAACAACAATTGACCCAACATAATTGTATTTTCTACTTCACGCTAATGAGATTAACAAAAATCCCTTTTATTACTGCATGGGCAAAGTACTTCAAACTGTACAAGCTACAGTGCCTAAGAGCTACAGGGTTACCTATGGGAAAAGTGCACTAAAGAAGCAAATGCACAGCTCCCATCTCTTTTCTCCAAAATGTCACACACTGATTTAGAACTGTTTCAAGACAAATAAGACAACTTACAGATGAATACTCCCATACATGGATGACATTCCTTTTTCATCTCAGTTATGAAATGCATATATTTATGTGGTAGAGGTGAAGATTTTCTATGATAATAGAATTTTTTGCAGTGATTTTTTTTTCCAGTGAACAAGCTCAGTCCCACGCAAGGTATTTGGTGGCAAACGTGCTCCCTAAGGTTCCATGCTATGTCACATATACACGTCACTTGTTCTGGTTTCACCTTGAAGCTGAGATTCACTGCTGAAATGAATTTCTCTCTCTCTCTCCTCATTTGTAAAGAGAATAAAGATAGACCTCTAATTGGATTTTTATTTGATACATTGGGAATCATTCAGCTGAACGCCATGTCAGTGGGATAGAACTTTCACAGTGTTCTGACTCAGCTGTACTTACAGTTGAAAAATTATCTATCTCACTTCACAGATATGGCTGCACACCGCATTTGATGTGCGTTTGGTGAATTACTCCTTGGATGTGACAAGATCAAATCCACAGATTACACAGTGGCATTCATCTTCTCCACATATTGTTTCCTTACAGCCACCATCCAGCTGAGCACTGCATTCACGCCGGCCTGCTGCAGACAGGATGTCAGCACAGCTCCCTGCCCTAACCAAACAAGGGCTGGCAGCACGGCATGGAAATGTGGTGCTCACCCACCAGCCCACTGCACTGCACATCACCAGGGAAAGGCAGACAAAAGGTTTGGTGGATTTAATTTGATTTAAAAAAAAACAAATTCGAATTCTGCAAAACCATTTTCAAAGCTCTATTCGTATTCATGCTCTAAGTTAAAAACTCCTAACCCCCACAAAAATAATTCTTGCGTCCCAGAACAGTAAGAGCAAACTGTGTATTGTAACGTGTTTTTCTCCAGGTTTTGGAAGGCAGGGGAATCAGAACCTTATGACAGGTGCACCAACAACTCAAGAAACTTTTCCTTCCCCAAAGGAAACACTTCAAACCTTTGGCTAGTAAGTCAGACCCTCAGCAATACACACTCAGCTACGTGAAGACATTCAGATGCAACAGCTTGCTTCAAATGCAATACAAAGTCAGTTCCATTTTGCACGGTGAATGGAAAATCCATACTAAGAGTTTCTAACATTAAACTGACTTTAGACATGAATTATGTTAACATACAATAAAAAATGTTGTTGCCCTTTGTTTTATGATCAAATTCCAGCATGACTCAATTTGTAACACAGAGTAGTTTCAGTGAAGAGCTAGAAAGGTCATCATCTTCCCAGGCAGATCCATAACAAATACAAAAGACTGATGCCAGAGGGTCTCTGTGAATTGCACAGATGCAGCACATCTAAAATCAAATTCTGCCTTCAAAAGTGTATTGTTTCAGATGCAAAAGCTTACCAAGTTATTCTAGAAGTAGATGTCTAAACAACAGTGTTTTTGCATACCTAGGTGTAAGGATCCTACCCACAGCTGAGTGAAGCAATAAGATATTCCTCCTCCTTGCCCCACAGTTCATGTACTACAGAGCATTTGATGAACTGTTTTCAAGATGTTTTGACATGCTCAAATTTGAAGTGAAGCAGAACATTATTTCAAATATTTTAAAGCTACAGACAGTTCAGAAGGGTTGAGAGCTCAATTAGGAGGCATAGTTAATTAAAATATCCAACCTTCTGAAGCGTGAACAAATCTGATTTGCAACACCCATATACTACTTAGGGCTGAAATAGGCATTTAATCCTGAAAATGCTTTGTTTTGCTGTGAGAACATGCTGTCACTAACCTAATGGGTTTCTCACACGTAAACACCCACATAGATGCTGCTGGACAATAACAACACTATTCTCCATCCTAGGACGTGGCTACCACACCACCAACTAAAATTGGTAATGCTGATTCAACACCACTCCCACATCTGGCTCCTCAAAGACAGATTCAAGTATTGTTCTATTTCATGGCAGACATAAAAAATATTTATTTAACCAACTAATCTGCAAGTATAGAGTTTAAGCCTGTGTTGACCACTACAATTAACTTAAATACCTGCAGATGCTGGATAGAGCTTCTCAAACATGGTTTTCTACTATTTTGTCAAACCATGGGAACACCCTTCCATAATAATGGATCCAGTTAATGAATATTCTTGCATGGTAGATTCCAGAAAAAAAAAAAAAAAAACACCAATAAACAACAAACACTACAGCAGAATTTTGTAAGAGAACTGCTGGCTGTCAGTCCTATGTCAAAAGCGAAAAGTTAGCATACATTTGGCAAATGGCTTTTGCATCATCTCCTATATGCTTTGTTAGAGAAAAAAGCCTTCAAACAGCTCTACACCACTGAGGTATACAGGAGATAGAAGACTTGGATTCATCATTTTCAAGCAAACAAACAATACTATCTGTGCTTTAGTGCTCTGATCTGAATCAGAAAAAAACAAAGCAAAAGGAATGATGTTTCATCTGCATCATTCAAGCTGCAAATCTCAGTCCAGAGATGCTCTGCTCATGTAGCTGAACAGCACCTACAAGAAAAGACCTCTTCAACTCTACTCCACTAATCTAACAAGAGATTGTAAGATTATGAACAGTCAGCTTACTTCCACATCTCCTCAGGCAGTATTAAGCCAGTACCAGTGAAAAACTCCATTACCAGAGAAGATACTGAAGATACTGTGCACAGCAGCAAGACGAGCTCAAACCCACTTACACAACATTCAGACTCTTCCCAGATGCAGGAACCTGCTTCCATTTAGAAAACTTCAAAAGAGCTGAGCTTCCCTCCACAATTCCTCCCAGAATTAAGCAGAGGTCAGATTTCCAGCACTATCTCATAGCTAAAGGAACCTCAGCCATAAGACACATTACATCATTAAATAAGTCTCAAGCTTCACATTTCTGAAATTAAAAAAAGTGCTGAGAATAATGTTCCCTTATGTCACCTCTGCTCTCTGACACTGACCAAGCTGTGAAATATCAGTGATTCTTTGAGTAGAAGAGGTTTTCCTCTTCTTCACATTTTCTAAAATTCCAAAATGCTACACAAACTTATCACAGAAGGCCTGAATTTTAACTTCCAAAAAAGTTCAAATGCTGCAGAAAGGAAATGCAATCTTAATTCTACTAATGTCTTCTCAGTCTACTAAGACAAATGCTCTAGGAGAACTCAAAACTGTTTGGAATGAGAAGGAAATGTGCATTTCAGAACTCCAAACAATGCTGCGAAATGTGGAATCTGGAGGACTGAAGAAAAGGTTAGATGCTATGCAAAGGAATTCAGAAAAAGTAACACACATGCAATTGAAAGAGTATCTACAATATGCACTATTCTCCACTTGGGCATGTGAATATGGCTGTAAATATCAAATAAAACCATGGTCCATGCATGGGTGTTTCCTAGGATCTATAAGCTACAAACATGACACTGCTGTTAGGGAAAATACGCTCAGTAACACACAGTATTTGCCATCAAGACAGCATTCCCACTTCTTAAAAAATAAAACTAGATTATTTATTTACCTGCAAAACGCAGAGGTGCATCTTTGTCCAGGGCTATTAAAGGGGGGTCCAAGAGAACTGTGTTGTCATTTTCTGTGATTATCCCATGATACGTCGTTTCAATCCATGGCTTATGCTTGTTAACTGAAAGGGGGAAAAAAAATTATCCAGTTAGCATTTTTGAAACCAAGGACTTCTAAAACAAACTCCTTATAACACTGCCTTCATTTCTGTTTTCTGAATCTGAAGCAGTATTTTACTAAATTCAAACATCTGAGACAAAATCCTGGCCAGGTACCTTCAGAAGAGCCCACAGTCCCTGTAGGCTTCCCAAAAGTAACTCAGATCTAAATTAGTTCCTTTTAAATATGCTGGGATTTAAGATGGCCCTGAAGTGCAATTCAAAACCCTTTTAACAGCAATGGGGAGCTGCTCTCAGCAGTGCCAAACATCACACCAGAAAAAGCCATATTCAGCAGCTGACAAGAAAAGACTGGCCAACAGGAGACACCAGGGGGCTGCTGAAACTCTGCTTCCCTCCAGCCTGGAAAACTTGGCATCTGGTTGGTGGATTATTCTTCAGAGAACAGGAACTAATAATCAACACTTTGCATGGTTTCAGCATTTTTTTGAGTGTGTGTTTATTATTATTATTACTAAGAGAGCAGATAGAGATCAAAAGGAGAGCTGCAGGAACTCTGCTGAAGCTGTGGAGCTATGTCAGTGCAAGGAAACTACAGGAGATGCTACAGAACAGGGCAAGGTGCAAGTACAGCACTTCCATATCTGTGCTGCAGAGGTGCAAAGCAGATGATCCGTGCCCCTCTGCTTTTGCAGGACTTGCACCTTAGTTTTCTTTAATCTAGCATACAATTAATGCAGATTGCAAACATCTGCATGGAACCATAACCTCTGGCCCATTTTGATATCTTAAAGGATGCCCTGAAATCTGAGCAGCACCCAACCTGCTGTATCACCTATTTAGCTTGAGGAGACAGTGAAGCTCTTCCCAAGCACTGCCTATAGAAGCATTCTTCAGATCTGCACACAACAATCTGTAAAGCAATGGCCAGAGTGTGTTTAAGACAACAGGTCTTCCTCTGCTGTTAGCTTTCCTTATCAGCTTGAAAAAAGTTTTTGTAGAATATCATGAAAGATATGAGACAAAATCATATGTTACCTACCAGGTCCTCAGCTCCTATGCAACAACCCATGAGAGAAAGCCTTTGTTATTAATTATCTTTACAAAACACTTGCTAAATACAGCGCATAGAAACAGGGCATGTGGTTATCAACTACCTTTTCCTGACATCTGAATATATTCTTTTTGGTCTGGTTCTCTTCATGCTGAGTTCCCACATGCATCAGTTCTACCAGTTCTGTTTTGGGCAATGCGTATTTGTCACTTCATAAAACCTCTCAGGCTATCATGCACTCTTCTTGCTTATTGAATGAACACTATTTCCCCCCAAGATCTAATTCTGGAAGGCTCTAGAAAACACTCACTTGGAGGCCAAAACCATGCCAGCATCAGCAGATGATGCAGCCATGCATAAGAAAAGCCTTGTTTTTTGTATGTTAGAACATCTAACATGTCATTACTGATATCATCCAGATTTTGGTCTTTATGAGATACAATACTTACAACCTCTAAAATAAGAGCCTGTGCAATCACAACCAAGTCTGCATGACAGAAAGTACACTGCTGTGCAGTTCAGCCCTGCTGCCTCACCCTGCAGAATTACACAAGTGGACTGTCAAAGTGGCAGAGACACAATGCTAACCTAGACTGCAGTGCATTCAAGATGCCTGTCATGCACTTACCCTGAGAAATTTAAAGAAAGAGAGATAAAAGGACGCTGAGATGATTAAACATAGATGCAGGGAACTCATACAGGAAACCATAACGTTCTCTCGATCCACTTTCATCTGCCATCTTTTACTGGTTAGCAGCAACAAACTGATGGAGGGTAAAACCTCTTCATACACAATGATGCAGCAAGAGAGAATTCGCAATGAACTACTTTAACACAGAGTGTTTAATTACTGCCTTGTGGTTTTACTCAATATGGCAGCACTATTTTTATTGCCTCAATGCACTCACACGGGCACGATTTCAAGATTCAGCACAGCACACATCCAGCTCAAAGTCAGCTCACCCAGAAGTACACTGCAGCACCCTCCAAGGAACGTGGTGTTTTAAACCAAACTTCTTCACATTCAAAGGGTCCAACACATCATTCTGCCCTGGGTGGGAAGGCACCCATGTCTGTTACAGTGTAAGTCTCTCACTGAAGCACACCTCCTCATCCAAACCTGCTCTAAAACAAAAGTGCTTTGCTCATACAGCTCTGGCAGTCAGAAACACGACGAGGATGCAGCTGTGTATTTCTGTTGGTGGCGTAGCTCTGGCTGTTATTACCTAGCTGAACATCTCATATGACTGAGTTCTCTTCTGCTCATCTTCACCTTCTCAAGACCTAGCATAAAAATACCAGCACAGATCTCTGTCAGAAAAAAAAAAAATAAATAAAAAATAAAAAAAAAAAAAAAAAAAAGCATCTCCATTCTAATGCTTCTAAACATAGATAATATATATTTTTTAAAGCCTTGACAAAACTTCTCCTAATTTAGCAAGCGATGATAAATCCCATTACGGTCGGATAGGGAGTTCTACAAAAGCTTGAAGTACCATAACCACGTATGAACACAATTATGATGAGTATGCTAAGCATCTGCAAAGCCTGGTGAACCTTCAAACAGGCCCAGTTAAAAGCAAAGTCATGTCATTTTATTGTGCTGCAGACAATCAAATCATAAAGCTTAAACCCCTTTGTGTTTAGGAAGGCTAAAACGTCGCTGGATTTTAAAGCATAAAGCTTAAATCCCTCTGTGTTTATGAAGGCTAAACATCACAGGATTTTAAATCGCACACTGAACTAATTGCTGAATATCCAGGAAAGGCCCCTTATCTGCACTTGTGATCTCCTGACTCCAGCACAACCACACAGTGTAAGAAATTCTCAAGCTAGCATTTGAAAGATGAGGCCAAGCTTATGAGTAATTCATCAATGCTTCTCTTGAAACAACTGCAGAATTGAAGCAAGAACGATTCTGATGTCAGTTGGCTTCAATAACGTTAAATGCTGGACTGACAACTACCCCCTCACTTTTTTTTTTCCTCTGAAAACATTACAAAACTCCTGAAATCTGCAGAGAAAGTTGTCCACAGCCACACTGTTAACTTCAAACTGAAACACTCAGTCTGTTCCTAAGCTTGACACTTAGTGCCCTGAGCTGTTAATCTCCTGCCATGTAAGTGGGATAAACTACGCTGCTTCCCTTGAAATACAATATTCACACTATTTGTGAGTGCCTCCATTGGAATCTGCTGTAAATCCCAACCAGCACTGAATGCAGTCAAGTGGAGGAAGCCTCCTGGCACATCACGGCAAGCTGCCTTCTACTTAGCGGTCAGCGACCAAATCTCTTTCAGAACAGACAGCCTACCTCCTTTTCCCCAGCAGCAAATCGAGCAGCACATCTCACATTAGAGCTTTTATTGCTGCCAGATAAAGGCAGAATGTGCATCTGCAAGGTGAGCACGAGCACCACGGCCAACTTAGACCTGAAGATAATTGCTGCTAAGCTAGAGGAGGAAAGAGAAAGAATACCACTATTGAACCTGGGGTTTTTAAATACCATTCACTCCAAGGGAATGCACTCGGTTTCTCACAATACCAAAGAGACCAACTTCCTCCAATATCAACTATCAACTAATATCAACAACTCCTGGCTGTTCTCAGAAAGGAGATGTTTCTTAAAGGAAGGATGCTCCTCCAACAGCTGGCTGATGCTACAGAACGCAATCCATCAGATCAATTAGCAGCATTTTCTCCTGCTGCTTAGAATTAACGAACACAAATTAATATGTTGATAAGACAATGGAGTTCAGGGCTAGCCTGGAAATTTCAGGCAAAAGCTCCAGTCTTAAACTAACCAAATGAATTCAGTTCTACTGTTTGAATGCAAACATATTCAATGCACTTCTCCAAGTCTCTTCGGAGGCCTTCAGTTATCTCCTTATAAGTGGTCAAAAGTTCATTTGACTTAAGTGGGATCTGGCATCTACGTAACTGCAGATTTAGAGGCACCTCAACCAAAAAGAACTGCAGCTGACAGTATTTGTTTTTTCTACTGGATAATTATTTCAAGTATATGGTGCTGCTTAGGCATGCTACATAACTTCAGAATCAGATCAAGATGATGTCAAAACAAGTTTGTGTGAATTAACTGATAAAACACATTTGAACAAACTCAATAACAACTATTAGAGTTAGACAGCGACATCTACATCCACTCTCATCATCTGTTGACAGTGGATAAACTTAAAACATTTGCTTTTAAAATCCAGCTCACTTCATGAAAATTCCAGAAGCGCATAAGAAGAGAAAGATATTCTGTCAATTCAGATGAATTGCCCTCAGTGAACTGAGTAAGCAGTCCTTGATTCCTGCCCTGAAGGGCTGACAAAAATCTTGATTACTGAGCATCTTCTGCACAACTGCCTGCCTCCTGGTGCAAGAGAACACAAGCATGCCTTTCAGAGACAATGAAACCTCCACAGGCCTTACCTTGAATATGCATCAGTCAGTACTGCTCTGATGAAACTGCAAGTAACATCAGTAAGAGAACAGGGTTGTGCAGTAGGTAACCAGAGGAAAAAAACAGCTCTGCCAGGGAGAAAAGGATGTAGAAAGGAAAACACACTTTCTCCACCCTGAAAGCAAAGTTTAAAGGGTGTAGCATGGTCTGATTGCAGTGTGTTCCGTTCCTGCCTAGTGTCACCAGCCTGCAATTCACAGCTGTGCCTCCATTTTCTATCAAAAGAGGATGAGGATTAACCTTGCATATAAACAACTTGAAATACATCAGTGATAATGAAAAGATTTCTTTCTTTAAGTAGGTCTTATCATAGCTAGACTTTTACCAAAACTCATCTCGCAGTCACATATAAACAATGGGATAAAACTGAACACGAGTGCAGCTAAACCACAAATCTATAGCATGGGTTTGAAAGACAAACTACAATTTCTGCTCCTGGGACATAAAAGCTGTAGGCTATAACTGCGGGATGCACTGTGGCTGGGAAAGGGCAGGGATGGGCACTCACTGACACTAACCTCTAAGATTCTCAGCTGAAGGAAAAGCAGGGGGTGGGAATTCATCCCACAATTTCAGATCTCTGTCTCAGATCCTTACAAGGAGCCCTTGTGATTTATGCTCCGGGGGCTGAACTGTCACACATTGGGTGCATGAGGTAACTAACCTTTATAAATTATCAGTGCTTATGGCTGAAATCCACACAACAATCCTCCAAGCACTACATTCATAACCAAGGGCTCTAAGAACAGAAAACATAAGCCTCTAACCATAACCATTACCTTAATGCCATGTTCTCTTAAACGTTGCCAGTTACAGTGCAGGAACAGAAAGCACTTTCTGTGGTCGTATTTTCCAACTTCACTCTTGAAAGGTAATCTTATTTACCAATAACAAACATCACCTCAGTACAGCCTGCACTTCTGGCTCTACTCGTCCACTCCTTTTAGCAGCAACTTGTTTTCAATCTGAATACAAAGCGAGCGAGATGAGGCCCAATACTCCAAACAAAGGACAGAAGGACAGATCTTCCAAGGCACTGAGGCTTCCAATAATCCATTCTTAAGGCTCCTAAGGAGGTTTAGTTCCTATTGAAGCCAATGGGAGTCAAGCAGCATGAGTCAAAGGAACCAGGAGTGCAAAACAAGATGTAAGACCAAGGCTTCCCACTTACTGAACTCACTCGTGTTTCAAGATATCACTTCTGTCTTTGACAATAACAATAATGCAACAAGATGGATGCTCCTTAATATCACAAACAATATTTCATACAGACCTCTCTGAATACAACTTAATAGAATGAGAGATAAGGGTCAGAAAAACTATGTAAGTGCTTTTGTTCACAAAAGTCAATGACTACTTAAGTTTTTTTCCTACCCTGCAAAACAGCTTCAGAGCTACGAGCCACCGAGCTATTAGATATTTACATCTCCACAGTACAAAGAGCTGTTCTAACCCAAATACCAGAATTCTAACAATCCTTTTGGGATGAGGTGATCACATTATGCTGTCCTGAGGCCTGGCCTGGGTTTAACGTCAGGCCTGCTAACTTCCATGAGACACGGAAGTCCTGGAGCCTAGCTTCTGTCCTTCTCTAAATAGACTTATGGATCTTTCCAGTGATCTGAAAAAGGTGGTTTAAAGTCTACAAAAACATGGAGATCTCAAACCAAAGCCATAACTAAGAGTCTGGCCAGGTTCCTATTGATAAATTTTCCTGATAACTTGGCAGACAGCACAGCTTGCAGCCCAACGATCTGGGAGAAGACAACTGGCACACCAGCATCCCAAACACGCAGTACATTACGCTAGCTCAGAACACCACATCTCCTCCATTCCAATTTCCATAGCAGAGTTACATTTTATACATAATATGAGTGAAGAAACAGATGAATTTTCCTGCTCGTTACTTGATCCAAACAGATGATTATCTGCCATGCCCTCCTAAGAACCATGCATCACATGAAGGTTTAGCATTGGTTACTTCTCAGTGTTTTTTTGACTTAATAAAAGCTTAGGGGGGAAAAAAACCAACATCCTCCCCAGCTGTCTTTTCATTATGCTTTTCTGTATTCTTACCTTTCCCTCCCTCTAAAAGGGAGAAGGAAACCTCCCCACCAGCCCCACATTACACAGGCTGTTACCGTGCCAAAGAAACATCTGCAGTAAAGCAGCGGTAGCAACAGTGTGGTTTGTGGTTTGGATTCAAGACTTTCATAGCACCAAGTAACTTCCTGAAGAAAAAAAAAAAGTCATAACATAGCAAAGCTTCCTTGAGATACTGTTACTTTGATTAATAAATACTCTGCCTAAATGACTGTAAGGCAGATGGGGTCCAAGCAGCACAGAGGAATAATACTCGAACTGATCTCTAACTATGGAAGAAGCAGACACATCAGAGTCACTGCCTTCTCCTTTGCACAGCCACACCACGCCAATTCTTATTCAGTTCTGTTGATAAATTACTCCACTTTGATAGAAAATACCTCAATGTCCTGCTAACTACTGCTTCAAACTACTCTGAAATATTTGGGTCTACCAGACCAATTACCAGATGAATTCAGCTGAATTAAACATTTTGCATCAACTAGAAAGAAATATGCTTTAAAATTGGTTCACACCACTTAAAGCTCACACCTAACTTTTGTGCAAGATCACAATCCATCAAAAGCTGTTTCTGTTCCTTTCCTTTATCACAAAAGGAAATGGTTTTCATCACTTTGCTCTACGCACAGGAATACACAGGACTTGAGAATGAAACCCACCGCTCTGATTCAGTATTTCTACTCCATTTCTGCTTGTTACCAGGCCAAGCACAACTCTCTTTCTACCATGCAAAATAAATCTGAATTCTCTCATTTCCAAGGACTTTTAAGATTATAAATAGAGGGAGGTCTGCTTGAAGGAAATGGAACTGACAATACAGCACAAAACTGGAAGCTTAGTATAAATGCTTCCAAACAAACATTTCTCCTAACAACAGAGAAACGAAAGCAAGAAGCCCTAGCAGCTCTCCCTCACGTAAGTATTCTCCAGAGTTCCCTTGCCATTAGACAGAGCTTCACATAACACTTCTTACAGACCTACCAAAACACCACAGAATGAAGGCAACGGTGTGCACCGGGCCAAACCTGGGCTCATTGGGTAACTCAGGTTTGTGGGATGGAGTTTAACAATACAAGACATGCAGAGCAGCCCTGGGTGAGCTGCAGAAGGGCCAATGCCCAGCACTGCTCCCTTAACTCATCCTTCACCTTTAGGTACATCGAGATTTCTTCGGAGCAGTTTTTGAGCTTGGTTTTTCAAATGGTGGCAAAGCCCATTAATGCAATGCCATGTTTCCACAACGGGGTGGTAATAAATAAATAAATAAATAAATATCTGTCTCTAAGAAGAGTGGCGAATAAACAGGCTGTACTTAAAGAGATGTTGTGCGGGTTAATTATGGCCACATTTACACAGCTGGCAGCCTCCTTCATTACAGGAGCAGCTTCTCGATCCTCCGCGGGGAAACTGCAGCAAGATGCATCCCTAGCGACTTGTCTTTAACACCAAGAACTTCCCCTCCATCCACTCGCAAGCCATTTTAAAGCCAGCCACGCTCCTAATCTGCATTCAAACCAAACGCCGGCTCTCAGCTCCGCCACACGATCGGGCGGTCCCGGGATAACCTTCAGGTGCGCGAGCGGCGCGCAGCCCTGCAATGCGTATCTGCGGCTCCGCTTCGCCGCGCCGATCGATGGCCGCGAGGCCACCGCCAACGACCTCGGGCCGGCCGCTATCGCCCACCGCCGCGCAGCGTGCTTTACGTAAGCCTCACGGTTGGGCTCCGCGGGGACTCAAGCCAGAACCCCGGCACGGCTTCAAACCGACGCCTTCCAAAAGCTCTGAGAGAGAGCGAGCGATGCTCGCATCAAGGCACGACCCCGGCACGGGACGGGCGCGCCGCTTCACCTTCCCCGCAACAAGTGTCGACCTCAGCCCGGGGTGCTGCTGAGGCGGCGTTACGTAAGGGCCCGGCCCGCCAGCACCGAACGACCTCCGGGCTGCGGGCGCGCAGGTGAACCCCGCCGCCGCCCCTCCGTCACGGCGCCGCAGGTGCGGCCCCCCCCAGCGGGGCTCGTCCCACGCGAAGGGCGCGGAGGACACTGCGCTCCCCCCGCCTCCCTCAGCCCCGCAGCCCGCACCCTTCGCCCTCCCCTTCCCCGCGGTGCCGCGCAGCCTCGCCCGCCAGCGGCTCTGTTTACCTCGAGCGGCCGCGGCTCCTCCGCAGAGCAGCGCGGCCAGCAGCAGCAGGCGGCGGGCGGGGAGCGGCATGGCAGCGCGGAGAGGTGAGGGGCAGCGCGCAGCCCCGGCTGCGGGGAGGCTGCGGCGCCCCCGCTGGTCCGGGCTCCGCTCTGCGTGCGCCGGGCGGAGGGCTCCGCTCGGCCCCGAGGAGGAGGAGGAGGAGGAAGGGGAGGGAGGAGAAGCGCTGCGCTACCCCGCTCCGCTCGGCTTTTCTCTCCTCCCCTCCCCTCCCGCCCGCCCTCGCTGCTGTGCGGCGCCCCGCGAGCGGCACCTAAAATGGCTGCCGCTCCCCCCCCCCCTCCCCACCCCGCGCCGCGCGCCGTTACCAAGCGGAGGGAGCGAACCAACGGCGCGGGCGGGGGGCGCGGGAGAAGCCATGTGAGGGCGGGGGAGGGGCGGGAGGAGCCCCGCCGGGCGCGACGGGGACGCGGGCGCAGCTGCGGGGCAAGGGGCGCGGCGATGGGTTTTTTGCGCAGCTGAGGAGGCGGCTGGTTGTCCGTAGCCGAGCTGCGCACGGACTGTCGAGAAGAGCACCGCTGCGGCAAGAGTTAAAGCCCCGATGGAGCCATTTAAATATGCTGTTAGTGCTCTTGCACCAAAATAATTATAAAAAATAAAAGCTGAGGTTTTACTAACCCAAACCAGCGAGGGCAGCGGAGGGGCACGGAGCAACCTGCAGGCACCTGCTGGACCCAGTCCCGCACCCTGCTGGGATGCACAGCTACCACCGGCAGCAGCTCCACCTGAACGCTCCGCGCTGTGGGAAACCCTCCATGCCACACTTCTGCCAAGGGCTGCAAGTTCTGACTGGGAAAATCTGCAAGTGCAACCAAAAAATATCAGTGAATAGGAATAAATCACATCAAACCTGTGCTGTAATAGAAAAGCTCTTGGCGTTCCAGTCAAGGGTTGCAATTAGAAGATGCTTAATGAGAAGAAGAAATGCCATAGTCAGAGTTTTGACGGAGAAAATGCACCCAAGGCGTTTCATACTTAGATAGGGCTGCTCGTGTTTCGTACCTATTAGCCATTCCACTCCCACGGGGAAATAAAAATAAAATCCAGAACATTCAAGATCCCAGAGATGAGGTGTGTATTCTAAAGCACAGTAACTTCAATATCAAGACACTGTTTGCAGCAAGAGGTCAAACTGGCAAGATGACACTTGTGGATATTCCAGAGGCTGCTCTGCCCCCACCAAGGCTTTTCCATCCATAAACCAGCCAACCTTACGTAAATTTGCCAGCACGATGATGTACAGAGAAGAGGAATTTCAAGAGAAATACGTCATGGTCCACTACAACAAATGGTGCTCCAGTTTCCGTCCTGTGCTATGGAACCATTCCCTCACCAAGCAACCAAGCAGTCACGTTCGTTCCATTGACTGCATGCTGTAAGGCCACCTGCTCAGCAGCAGCTAAGACATTTTCTTTTTTTAAAGGTAAAGCCTCAGTCTAAACCCCCTTGGTTTCTCAGCCTAACATATGCTGGATGGCAGATCGTGTCAGAAGAAGCCTGTAGCCCATCTGTTGCCAGATAGCTGAGTCCTTACATTCTGCCAACGCAGCTTCAGCTGACAGCATGCTACATCATCCAATTTTCTTTTGTATGAAGAGTAGAAGGGCTGTCCAGCTCAGCACGACTCTCTCACTGACTTAATGCATGGAGAGCCACCCCATGAGTATGGATCTGCAAGGCAAGAGGTTAAGGTGATTGCCATTGGTGTAAGCATGATCTAAACAATCTTTTGCCTAAGTATTCACTTTGAGTTAGGAGTATAATGGAGTTTGAATACCAATAAAAAGGTATCTGAAGAGGGCTTGGAAATCAGCGGCCAACTGGCATGCAGGTATATACAAACCCATAATCAAACACAATTTCTGCAAAATAATACATTTTTACCTTTAAACTGGAGATCAGCCCAAGTTCATTCATCTTGGCAGGGAAAGAACAGAATTTGTCCCATAGTCCACTCAGCATAACGCATTAACATAGGGAAGAACGCTCCACATTTAGAATCATAAAGGTTGGGAAACATTACCAAGAGCATCCAGCACAACCCCAGCACATCTCCATCCCCTCCATCCCTCAGCACCACGCAGTTACCCTTCTGAAAACCTCCAAGGACCTCTGACCACAGTGAGAAGGGACTTCGGTGTTACCATCCTGACTCATCTGAATGATTCCAAAGAAAAGAGGCATTGTTAAGACAAGAAATCCAGGTTAAGCTTCATTTATTGCACGGTGACACTGTCAGCTCAGAGAAATTAATCAGCTGAATCAGTCATGACGAAACTGGGCAAATTCCAAGGCAGGAGAAGGCATTGATTGCATCTTCCTCTGAGCAAAACTCCTCCGAAGCAGCTGTGACTAAGGCACTGATTCAGTAAAGCCAACAGGCCATATTTTAAGCTCAGCTAGATGATTTTGCTTGGCTAGATGACTAACTGGTTTGAACTGGCACGTCAGTTGTTGAGGAACTGGTGATATGGGAGCACTCCATCCTCAGCAGAGAAGAGAAATTAAAAGCGATCCGTGTCACCACGGATGTTCCACTGGCACTTAATCCAGAAGCGCAGCAAATAAAATATGCTCTCAATGCCTTTCATATAACAGAAGTGGATTTAAATTGCCCAATATGAAGCTATGCACCAGTCCTACTTGCTGTTAAACAGCCACTGTGCTGCTTGCCAGAGGTAGCTGCCTTTCACAAGCTGCCAGAGATTCTCACTTGCTCTGAAATGCCACATGCCATTATTTCAAAGAAACTCGCAGCACCAACTTCAGCACCTTCATTTTTACCACCTATCTCCCTCCTACTCTCCGACCTGCTTCTCGAGCTCAAAAAACACATTGATTTTGATTTTATTAGTAAGCAACAAAACTGGAACAAATGGCTCCTGGCAGAACATGCTTTCTGTTACAGCTGAAAAACTATCAGACTGATGCCCTTGAAATGCACAGTGTGACTAATGCCCAGCTTGCAAGGACCCAGGGGGACACGTATTTATTGCACTTTTCAGAATGGAGCTGAGCAGCCAGAAATGAAAAGATAAGGTGATAGGTAAAGATGAATGTGGTAGCCTGCTTGCTGCTCAAAGGAAGACAGTGCATGATATACACAGGGAGGGATGTGAGGCACATTGAATGAAGTAACCAGCAAATCTGTGTCTGATTGTTACATCTCAGGCTCATAATTGATTCTGAATGCACTCAGAATGTGCGCTGTATTTAGATAGCAACTCTGGACCCTTGTTTCAAAGGAGAGCTGAGAGGAAAGGGTTCAGGCTTCAAATAGTCTGGAAGTGGGTTGAGAAAATGGTCTGGTCTTTATTTAAAGAGAATACAACTGGCCTTGGTTTTTATTTTTGTCTCAGTCCTTCAATTAATGTATGCATATTAGCTTACCTCCCAAATATGATTGCTTTTAAAGAGAAGTCAAACCCAGAACCCAGCTGCATCTCATCTATGGAGCATTTGCTTTATCACAGCTGCCCTGAAACCAGTGCTGAAAGGAGACCAATTGCCATAGAGACTATGCTGTAAAGTAATTAAGCTCATGATAGAGTTGCATGCACAGCCAAGCAAAATATTACATGAAGACAACAGAGCAGTTTCTGAGAAGCTGCATTTCAGCTCCACTCCAGGTTCCTCCACTCCCACCTACATCTTTTCTAGCCTTGCTATCCCTAAATACACAGAGTTGCAATCTTCTCAACATAAAGAGGCATTAAAGCATTTTTAAATTTGGTGGAAGATACTTTTGTCTTTTTTAATGCTTTGGAACCTGAGTGTATGTATTAGAGGGGAAAGAATTAGGGGACTGGTTTTCCCTGCACTTGAGCTTTTCTAGAAGTGCTTTGATCATGTGTGAGAATTGATTTAGGCGATGCAAATGAAGGCCCTGGCAATCTGAAGCAGCAAATCTTCTCCCCTGACATTTCTGAACATTCAGAGAATTCTCAACAAGCCACTGAAGTATGGGTTTATCAGAGAGACAAAAAGAAAACGGAATAAGCGAAGAAGCACTGCTTCCTCAACAAAAGCACCGGCATTAGTAATCCTTCCACCTTGTTCATTACTTTTTTCCCATTCAGAATTACCTCCTCCTGCAAAATATGCTTCCAGAAGCATGAAAGCAATGAAGGAAGGATGCAAGTCTTTCTGCTGTAAGAGATAGGCTGCATATTCTGCAACAGAATGATAATATTTTGCAACTCATTAGCACCTACCATCCTAGGATCTCCAAGCATTTTACAAGCGTTAATTAATGCACTCTCATGAGGCTTCTGAGGAGCAGAAAGGCAGGTGTCTGTGATGACAGGTGCATTGCAGCAGAGTAAGGCCATTTCTAGCTTTTCCATTTGCATTTTTAGGAAAGCAGAAAGGCTGTAACACCCTGAAACACCTTGAACCATGTGCACAAACAAGACTTCAGATTAAAAAAACAGACTTAGGGACCTCAGGAAAATTGAGGCATAATAAAAAAAGGTCTGTCTTTCCATCTGGTACCACAATAGCTATCATAAGCTGGAGGAGATGAATCAGAGCGGAGCCTGAATGAAATGGGACTGATTCCTTATAAGATTGATTTCCTTATTCCAAGGAGCACTGGGGCCTCCTAAATCCCCGAAATCACTGCAGCCTCCCAACAGCATTCAATCAATTATTTATAAAGCTCAGTAAGACACTGCTGAAGACAAAGAGGGAGAGAGTACAGCAAGAGAAACAGGCAGCAGAAAAGCGATCGTGCTAATCACCCACTAACACAATAAAAGAATTAAAGTCAGGTATACTCCAGACAAGCCATTCCAGAATGCATGTCCATGGAAAACAAAGACTCCTGTGGCTCTGTGCTGCCGTACTGTGCAAACCTGTTCTGAAGAGCAGCACAGCAAGCCTTGGCCATGTTAACAACTGCTTTAACTTCCTCATTTATGCATGGAACTGAACAAGTGACTTACGTTGTGTTAAAAAAAAAAAAAAAAACAAAAAAAGCAGCCTTGGGTTGCCTTTCACATTCTGTCCTAAGTTCTCCCACTGGGTCACAGACTAATCCTTTCCTTACATATTTATCTGAAAACATAATGGAGTCACATACAGCACATAAAATAATGGATAGACAAACTTACATCTGTAGAAATACTTCCAATGTTTGCACCAAATAGGGTGACAACGTTTAAAACATTCAGCATGCAATTTAATTTCATATTTAGGATCATGGTACTCATTGGACTTGTGGTCACACAATGACGTTTCCTCTTCTCTCTGCTTGCTTTGCTGTGAGGAAGAGCAGAGCTACGAGCATTAGCACTGCCATCCCTGAGAGCCATACAGGAATGTAAAGGCATTCTCTGAATTCATTACTGTGCCCCACAATATGATTCTGTCTTTGTGAGAGCAAGAAAATGGATGTTAATTTATTCCTCACTGCTAATTTGAAAAGGAGCACAAACACAAGAGTTCCATTGCAGAGACTTCTACCAAGGGTATAGTTTAGGTCCAATTATGTGCTATTAGTACATTTGCTCTTTGTTCCTTTGGCATATTAATTACATGTCTGGTATTTTGGTAATTAACACATTTATGCTCTTTATTTTCCCCTTCGGTTAGACAATATTCTTGCATTTTATTTAGATAAGTAATTTTATGTAGGTAAAAGGAGCCAAATTACTACATATTAGTGAAATCTAGCAATAGGTTTTTAAGAGAGCTTTACAGAGAAGGTTCAGCAGTGCTCTTCAGCAAGAAGAAAAGCAGATGCTCTCCTGTTGGGCTGCAGTCTCAAAGGCTTCTAAAGGGAAACCAAATTACAAGCCTCCAGTTGTACAAGCAGCACTATAATCACTGCTGCAGCAGCAGGGCTGTGCGGATGGGGCCAGCACTTCCACACACTGCTCTATCTGCAGTGTTATCATGGCCCACTGTTAGCAAGATCTCTCATCTCCCACTGACAGCCATTAAAATCAATGACATTTCAGAACAAGAGAGAAAAGTTAACACAAAGAGTCAGCCAAGATGGTTTACAATTTACAAATGAACACTCAGCAGGGAGGATGTTCCTAGGAAGCATTCAGGAACAAAAAATGCTTGCTTACCACCATAAGACAACAGAGTGAGTAGCTTCCTTTGACTTAATTAAATAGTTACAGGTGTACTCCACAAACACCTACACGAGATTTCTTTCCATTAAGACTAATTCCTTTCTGTATGTGCTTGTTTGGAGAAGGAGGAAAAGGATGATCAAAATATTCTGTATTCCTGCAACAGGCAGAAAATTAACAGCATACTGTCTGGCACCATCCCTCCTCCCCAGGTCCTCCGGGTCCAGATCTCCAGTGCAGGAAGCAGAGGTGTCACCCAGCAGAATGAATGTCACTCATTCATTCCCAGAGACAGCAGCGGACATTCACTATTTACTGTTATCTGGGGCAAGTCTTACCAAAAAGGAAATCTGAGGATTGTTTATTATGGCAAAATGCCTCAAACCGTGCCTGCTTCCACTACTGTTTTTATTTCATCTTTTTTTTTTTTTCTTTTCTTTCTTCCCCCCCGATTGTACTGCATTGCCTTCGAGTCCCTTGGGGAAGAAGAGAAATAAAACCTCAGTAGGCAAGCATCAGTGTTGAAAAAGCTTGCTCTGCCTTTCCTGAAAACACCATCTGGAATACTTTTTATTTTGAAGGTTGACTAGTAGACCAAAATTATCTACAAGGGCTCTCTGAAGGACTGCTGTCATCATTATTTCCTATACAGACCAAAAAAGAACCCAGCACCACCAGAACCACCCCAAGCTGATCTCAGTACCCAACTGTACCAACCCCATTCAGACAGCTCTTGCTGTAGATATGCACAAAAGGAAGGTTTGAGAAGGGAGACAGGGCTGCTGTGCTGTTCCTTACAGTACCACTGACTGATTCCACCCACAGACAAGTCCTTTAATCTCCCTATGCCTCATTTATCCTCTCAATTTAATGCCAGTTGCCTATTCCACATGGATGTAGCAAGACTTCATTAACAAACGTTTGTAAAGTACTTTAAGATCCTAGGACAAAAGCCTCTCTAGAAATTGTGTGTTATTTTCATTAAGGCAGCATTTATCAACTCCCTGCCATTAAATGACCGTACATATCTCAAACCACCAGTCCCATTTCCAAAGCAATCTTGGGATGCACAAGAACTGATATTTTAAACATGCTACTCTGTACGAGTATTCAGAATCAAGAATATTATGCAAGATCAATGTTACTGAGGAGGTCTTCTGAGACAGAGTTCTAGTTGCCATCTTTTCCACATCACATTTGCTTTTTATAAACTAAAAAAAAACAGCCAAAATGTGCCATTGTTTGTCTTGCCGTTGGTTTCAAGCAAACTGTTGCTCGTGACATGAACTCCCCGTTCAAATTCATCTTATCTGGCAAGACCAGTCTATGGGTCTGAGTCTTCCAAAGTCCCAAAGCATTTCACACACTGATATATTAAAGGCTCATGAACCTCTGCAGGGCACTGTGAGTACCTCTGCCATCTAGCTGCTGAAGAAAATGATTCATTAAGTTCCTGTGCGTCACTCAGAAAAAGCAACTGGACTACAATTAAGAATTGATATCTCAATTTCTGAGCTCATGTTTTAAGCCACATGAACGACCTCTGTTGCTTTAAAAAGTGCTTTTCAAAACTACCTGGTCCAGGAGGAAAACCTCCTCTTGCTTACTACTTTTTTTCTAAAATTCCAGTGCCCAAAGCATCTTCCCAGCAGCACCTTGGCTATTTACAGTCTCATCAGATAAGAGTGCAGCTAAATCCTTTGTCCTTTCACATATTTACTTTGATTCTGACACATACCACTTGTGACCCTTCCTCGCAGTAAGCCCCTGCCCTCCTGGCCTTCACTCTAATTGCAGATTTGCTAATCACGTTTTGATCACCCACCCCTCTAATCACTAACCACAGAGCCAGGCCCACTGTCAGCGAAGAAGAGCATAACACATGAACGCCATGCTTGTGTTGTCGTCCTTATGGAAGGGATCAGAGGATTAAGAGGAACAGTCAACCCTGATTAATGCTGCTGAGTGGGTGAGAGCTCTTTGCCAATGGCAGGGGCTGATTGCCTCCCCGTGGGGAGCTCCCAGGCAGACAGTCTCCCTGCAAGGACACGTCTGTCTGCTGGTTTTAATGCTCGCTGTGCTCTGCAACAGAAAGGAGGTTAAGCGCTGACCCCGTCTCTCTAAGTGGCAAACTGTCCTGGGGTGGAAAGGCTTTTTAAAGCAGTGGAATACTGTTCTGGGAACAACTGAAGATCAGCACAGGTTTGTATCTATTACTGAGTCAGCCCTCCACCAGCAGGAAGACTTCACTGAATTCTGTTCAGTGGCTTTTCCGCAGGCTGAATATGAATCACCAAGGCACTGCCTCACCTTAAAAGGGAGCCAGCAAGGAGCTGTATCATTTTAGCAAAGCACAAAACAAACAGACATAGAGAGCTAAGAGCCAGCAGAGCCAACATCACTGCAGTCTGTACTCAGCACTAAGGTAAGGATGTCCCCCCGCCCCCATCCAACCTAATAAACGTAAGTGAATCTGAGTGATTTACAATAATTACCCCATCCCAACATGCTCTGCTTTAATGTATCTGTCAGACTGTTAACTCCATGTTTTCCTCACATCAGTGGTAGAAAACTTTCCTAGAAAGCTCTGCTGTCCTGGTTACCTGTGCACTTCTGCAGAACCCATTTCTGCTGGACCCACCCAGTCTGAAGGGCCATTCTTCCTATCACCTAGACCTCCATTCAGCAGTCATTCATTTCCATTCCTGCTGTAGTTTTCCACATTTTAGGATTTTCCTTGTTTTCATTATGGACAATGAGCCTTCTTATCTTTTCCTCTTCTGGTTTAGCCACTATTCTGTACCAGTCAGAAGCTGAACAAGCAGAGCAGTGCATTGTATTCTGCCAAGGAAGCTGGGGGGGGGGCGGCCCGGCAGGTGCTGTAAACCCCCTGCTGTGGGAAGCCACAGAAATACAGAGCTTTGCATTGCATTTTAACAACACAAGTTCTGCCACGTTTACTGCCAGTTCTGTGATACATTACCCACCGAATGCAAGTAAAAAGCTTATGAGAGGAGACAGGCATATCATCCTGTCTGAAGCTCAGCTTACACAGGCACCTTCCTGCAGTGTGAGGAGCAGCCTCTGGGAATGGCTGGAGTCTGCGCAGCATGAAAATGCAACTCAGGATAGGTCAAATATATATACTGACCTGGCTAAAAAGTGAGTGCCTGCTGTTCACCAATTTCAATAGGAGGTATGTGATGGCAGCTACACTTCCAGAGGCTCTGCAACAGCTGAAGAGTTCTCACAAGTTCTCTCGTGAAGCAGCATGCATGGATCTACTCTTTCTGCCTGAGTAAACAGTAAAAATAATAAAAAAAAAAGGAGGTAGCATCTTCTCTACTCACCAAAGCCATGATTTATGTACAAGATTATCAGATGGCATCCTAACCCTGATGGAGCAGCTCAGATTAGAGATTTGGGTCATTTTCTAAAATAATGTCACTAGTAACCAGTGAGACATCCCAGAGGGAAAAGATACTTGAGCAACGAAGGGAAAAGAAAAACGGAATATCTGTAGAATAGCTATTTTTTCAATGAAAGGCACACAAAGCCACACATCATATGCTAGATATGCACAAAAGAGCTCAGCATTAGAACATTTTCATACCCTTTTCCCTCAAGCATCTCTGCTCCCTTTGCTGCCCAACTCTTGTTCTGCCTGACAGCTCCTTAATCACAGTATCTCTTTCACATGCATAGGGTATTATTTAACCTGCAGCACAGAGGAAAATGCATGTATAACCTACTGTTTTTTTCCCTTTAATCTCTCTCTTTTTCCCCCTTGCTGCTCCCCTTCTCTTTTCAGTAGCTTGGAGCAAGAATGGTATTAACGATCTTCATAAAGATTAATTCAGGTCCAGACAGGAACCAAGTCTGCACTCTGTTGAGATAGGAGACTAAAGAAAGAAAACACGATCTCTTTTTTCTACCCAGGTGGCAGAAAACATTATCCATCAGATCACAAAGGCAGCATAGCATCTCCTGCAAGAATGTCAGAACGTGTCATTTCATTTTAGAACATCCCTAAGTGATATCTATCTAATCGTACTTGCATTTGAGATAGCTTCGTGGCTTTGCTCTACAGCAACCAGACACAGTTGAATTTAATGCTCCATCTGCCCAAGCTGAATTCAAGGTGTTGACTTTGAGCTGTAAGCTCTACCAGGTCGATGACCATGCTATGTCAAAGACCTCCTTCTTTGTGATCCATTTCACCGCTACTTAAGCTGAGGCGCTTTTGCTGACAAATTCTCTATTTAAATCTCTAAGGACACAAGAAAGGACGTGGAAGGACACACACTATGAATCTCCACATACATAGCAGTGCTACCCTGCTAACTGGATTATTTACTAGAGCAGGTGTGTGAGCTCTGCTCACGTTGGTGTCTGTACACGTTCAGACAGCCTTTCCTGCTTGTTACCAGCATGCAGTCCATCCAAACACTTCTCAGCTAGTTAAGTCTTGCCCTCTTCTGACAATGATCAGGTAGCTGTACCAGCCAGGATGATAATGTCCAAATGTCACCTTCAGCTTCAAATGATTGTGACTTCAAGGTCGGGGCCAGAACAGAACAAAAGGCTCTGTCCACCCATCCGGTACCAGCAGCTGAGCGTGCTACAGAACCAGCATGCAGCATGGATATTTTAGAGGACTGGGAAACCTGGAGCTGCTGGGGAGGCAAGTTAAAAGCTTAAGATTCTGTCCACTTTAATTACCATCTTTCTCCAGGCTCAAAGCAGCTTATGAGAAGACAACAGTGACAGAGAATCCTCCTTTTATGCTTCCACCTACAGAAATTCATCCATTCCTGACCTGCCTCTATCTTCCTCCTCGCACACATCAGAGATTTAGTAGAATCTTGCCAATAGAAAAGACATCAAACAGAGCACAGATGATTTTGTGAACTGTTTTACTTGACTAGCTGTGATCAGGCACCTGCTTCCAGCACGAACTCCGGACATGGATTAGGAAAAATGTAGTTATGTCAGTCTGCTCCAGCCACTTGAGGTACACGACAAAAGACTGCAGGACGATGCTTGGCTGCCACTGTCCATTCCAATCACGTCCGATGCGATTTCCATTGTGCCCTCAATTAGGAGGTCACACATGAAGCTGAAAATGGATTACAGTGCATAGTTCATAGCCAGACAAGCTTCTATGTCACTGTATGATCAAATAACTTCATGAATTCTCCTGTCTTATGGGATAAATGTAAGCATACAATAACATGCAAACAAAAGCAACTGGTGAGCACAGCTGTAGAGTCGTATTTTAATTCTGGGGCATCTCTACAGTACTGAGGACTGAATTGTCTTTTTCTGACCCTGTTGGGTCTACTGCATTTTTAACTCCACCGGAGTAACTATTCAAGGTGAAAAACTACAGAAGTGGAGATGCATTAGTTCAGGGTTGGAGTTGGTAGTGAAGTTGTAAAACACAGCCTCAGAGTTGGCTTTCTGCATTTTGCAGGTGAGCATTTAGTAGCAAGGAGAAGCAACCTGGAATAAGATAGCAAAAAGCTCGGTGCATGTAACTATCTCATGCTGATACACGAGGCAATTTGTGAGCAAGCCAAGCTAAAAAGATTCAAAAAACCAACAAAAAAAAGCCAACAAAACCAACTTTCTTCCAAAATAAACAAATCCCCGAATTGAGGTGCTTCAGGCTACAAAGGAAGCTAGCCAGGTTGTTCATAACATTCTGCAGGAATTCTGCTTAGGGCAAGTCAGCTGCTAACTAAATGAAAGCAGAGCTCAGAAGAGTAGGTGATACCTTTTCTGTCTTTGTATGGCACCTGCTATAGTCTGACAGCAAACAGATCCAAGCTCCTCTCTGACCACGGTGAGCAATAACAGCGCTCGCTGTATGCAGCACATCCACATTTGTAAATATGAAAAGCATCAGCAACAAAAGGAAGGTGAAGGAAAATTGTGCTGCAAGATGTCTGCATGGACACACCACACTTATACAGCAAGTCTAAAGCAGGCCTGGAAGAACCACAACAATGCAGTGACATATTCACTACAGCTTGAAAGTTACAGATTCATAGGATAAAGATTTGCAGGATGCAGCACTAAACTGATTTTGTTGCACCACAGATTGCAAGGAAAAAAAAAACTGTCCAGCAAATATTTGTCAGCACTGTGTCTGTGTGACTCACGGTTACCAAAATTTGACTCATTATGATGTATTTATGCTGGAGGTGGCTCTGGGCAGCCTGGTCTGGTGGTTGGTGACCATGCACATGGCAGGGGGTTGAAACGAGATGATCACTGAGGTCCTTTTCAACCCTGGCCATTCTGTGAGCCTATGATTTAAAAGCTGGTTTCACATGAGACCTTTTACACTGTAAGAGTTTACCAAATAATGGAGCCTGGCATGCTGACAGGATCCTTAACACTTCTCTGCAGCAGAAGGAAGGTGAACTTAAAACACTGACTTGAAAATATGTTTTAAAATAATTTTTTATTTCCTGTTTACACTGTGAACTTCCCCTGCACACAACACACACCTCTGGCTACAGCACTGAACAACAAATGTGTCCAATTGAATTGTGATGTTGAGCAGGCTGATGCTCGGGCAAGGTGCAGATCATATTGCTGTCAGTTGATCTGAAAATCAACAACATAAAGCAAAAATTCCACCAAGGCAGCAACTATGCAATTCTGCAGTGATCCTGGTACTCTTCTAGCTAAAATAACTGCAGTTTTTAAAAAGCTTCTTAAAAGATTTGTATTAACAACTGAGCTTTGGAATACTTTGTTACTGATCGAGAACAGTGAGATAAAGATGTTTCCTTCTGTAGAAACTGAATATAATTGAAGATTTGTTAAACCTTCAGAGATTGCTCTTAGTGCACTGCTGGTTTCTGCTGCTGCCAGCTCTGCCACACAGTCCTTCAGGGGCAAGAGACCAAAAAAGCCCAAGGACTGATCTTAAAATAACCTACACCACAGATTGCCCTCCTTGCTCAGGCATTCAGTACATCTTCTATAAAATAATTTCTAATACAAATTCATTGGAATCAAAGCTTTCAACTTTTGGCCTTTCCCTTCCCCCTATTTTCCCAGCATATTACAAGAACACTGATAACTCCAGACATAACACTGCTCTGTTCTTATAACAGAATTCTCAAGAGCTACAGAAATTTATCCTACATATGACCCTGAAGCCTTATTGAGGATGATCTCGGCTATGTGTGACGGGGGGTCTTTGAATTTCATGGGCCATTTAATCTTTAGCCTTCACCAGAACTATTTAGGCTGCTGGTGAATTAGAAATACTGACCTTATGAAACTGAAACAGATTTAAGGGTTAAGCATTAAAAACTTTCACACAGGCAAGAGAAGGTAACAACTTACATTGACTACTTACCTGATAGAAACATCTAAAATCTTAATTTATTCATGGTCCAGACTCTTTCAGACAACAGCTCCTTCCCAAGTGTTGCCATGCCACCAGCTCATGTCCTGCTACTCCCGGGTTTATTGCAGGACCTCGGAGAATCAATCTAAAGGCTTGTGTGAATGGCAAGGAGTCTCATTTTCCCTTACAATGAGCAGAGCTCACAGACAATGTGACCTTTACTGACAATTACAGCAACTGCTGCCCATCTGGAGAGCGATGAGAGGGGAATCCGATTCAGCTCTAAATCTTTTCCTCAAGTTTTGGAAAACATTGTGTGTGGAAAGGCAGATTATAAGCCTGTTAAGATAAGAAAAGTCAAACAGCACATTTGGAACATCTGAAGGAACAAGTCATCCCAAGAAGACATCCTAAAGGACGTGTGCCTTTTGAGCTGAATGCTTTAAGCACAATTTGGTTGGTAGCTGAACTGCACAGACTTTTGTATTTATAAATACCTTTCTCTGTAGGTCTGTGCTAACCTCTGACCTGTACAGCACTGCATTTCTGCCCTCTATCAATAACAGTTGGCCTAGGAAGACAGAAGCAAAAAGGTAAAGATGGAGAAATTTGTATGTGCAATAAACAAGTCAGCTGTGCTGCTGTACTCTCTGCAGGTTCCTCTCCCTTCCAACTAATCCAGGCTCTGCAGTGTTAATAGGTGTATAGATTTCATAGCAGGAAGATAAATAATTAGACATATATTTCAAGGGGAATATCAGGAAGCCGTTTTTTCCCACTACTTTCTCCCTGATTTATATAGCAATCCTTTATTATAAACATTCTGGAACTGATTTCAAGGTAAGAAATCATTTGTCAGGAGCCAAAGAGCACACAGGTAACAAAGGCAGCACAAATATTCTCAAGAGACCAGATTTCTTCCAGGTTCTGGATGCCAAAGCACACTGTTAAACAACATGCTGACATTTCTCAACACGTTACTCATAATCCAAGACTGGAGTCTACACAGAAGTCCTCCATAGAGGTGAAGCAAACATTCACCATTTAATTGGTCAGCAGTATAAGAAATGGGCAAGAAACAAGAGAAGCTATTAAAATCTGTATTTTTTCCCCCCAGCAGATACACCTTCAGTGAAAAGATTAAACCACAGAAACACTTCACTTTTCTCCTTGAAAAGATTCAACAGCTCAGCAATGCCACAGATACACAGGGAGGAAGCAGTTAGCTTGACAGTGACAGGCCACCACAACCCAGCCCACTCCTACCACCCAGATCAGAACTACTCATCGCCCCTCAAATTAACCCTTTATGGCCTGCCCAGGTTACAATAAAACTGAGATTAAAGTACCTCTTAGGCAATCAAGTCAAGATGTAAAAAATCATTTGGACTTGTTCCTGGTTTACTTTAATGAAATCATTTCTTATTCAGCCCCAGCAAACAGGGGGTAAAGAGAAACTTCCACATTGAACCTTACGAAGCTGTAACAGAATCAGAAGGATCTTCTTTCATAAACAGATGTACAGTTGTTCTCATTACATATTTATTTGCTCAAATGAATTCCCTCCTCATGCTCACAAGTCCATTCTTCCTTTTGCACGCATTCTATGGTTTCTTTCAAGCTCTTCCCCCCACTGTGAGACCACAACAGCATCCTGTTGTCAGAACTTCTTGCCATGAAAAAGAGTCACGTTGTCACAGATTCCAGAGCTGTTACTCCAAATAATTAACCACCACATGAAAAGAGCCAGCAACAGGTGAATGAATGGATTTCTGCTTTAATAGGTTTTCAAACATCTCAAAATCAGTGCAACCCATGGGAAAATCTGGAAGTATTGTACAAATGACCTGCACATACCAGAGGAAATGAAGTGCTAGGTTTTAGGCAGCAGTGCTTGGAATTTTAGGCTTCTGATAGTCTATGTGCAGATTCCTGAACAGTCAATGCACTAATTTCACTGCAGGTTTTTAAGTTTGTAAATGCATCTGTGTGTGTCTGAAGGCCCTGCAACTACTAAATAGTAAACCTGAGTGTCACTTGTCACTCACCATTGGACAGCTTAATGCAGTGCTGCTGCCTCTTGCACCAGTGCCTAGAGAAAAATGCTATTATCCAGGATCCAGATAATTTCCATCTCACCAAACTGTCTCAGGGAGCCAAACCACATATAATTTTTCAAGTGACTAGGAACTTAGTTTATTAAAGCCCAGTGAAAGTTGGCTATAAGTTAACGATCATTAATTTTCCCTTGTATGAGAGCTAGTCTCATGCAGCAATTAAAAAGTTAAAGTGGAACTATCTGCTGTATTTTAAACAAGTTCACATATTCTCTATACAAATTTGGCAAATTCACGTCACAGCCATAGATCTCATTCTTGCAATTCCTGCAAAATACCCACAGCTCCTCTGTCAGAAGCAAAGAGTGAAGCCACCTGAACAACCAGATTAACCAGGAGTTCACAGCACAGCCCACACAGAAGCACAGAATGGCTGGTGATCTCCATGTTCCAGCTGAAACAGGTAGGCTTACTGAACTAAACACATTTTCAACACATGCTCCCAAAAGAGCTTGAGGCCACAGAGCAGATGAGTATGGAAAAACTGATGGCATCAGAAACACTGCAGACAAGAGGGAAGGAAAAACATGATTTCAAAGCCGATCAAAAACAAACAAAAACAAACAAGCAAGCATGTATACATGTCTAGATGTAATAAATACTGCAAAGCACATTTGTCTTTTTCCCCAAGTCAGTAAGGATAAAGTAACAGCCAACGCACCAAAACATCAGCCTTCTGCAACGAAAATGTTGATGTCAGCAAAACACCTGCAAGCCAACTGAAGATCAAGCATTTGCATTGTCAACCAACCACAACTTGCTTCCAGTTCTACGTCGCCAAATCAAACCCTCTTCAAATTCACAACCTGGACCTACATAAGCACCACAGCATGAAAAGCTTCTTTAGAAGTAGGATGTCGAGAGACTTTAGAATAGAAAATAAAGTAAGAGAAAAGGTTTTCATTGGTCAAGTTTAAAAATTGTCTTCCTTTAGCCAATCACAGTCTGTCCCTTTGAGCCAATCAAAAATACACCTTTAGGTTTGTCCTTACTTAACACAGCCCAGTTGAGTAGCAAAAACTTATAGGAACAGGTGGCTGTGAGATGTATTCTGAGGGTTGGGCAAAGGGAAGCAAAATTACAAAGGAGGAGAACAACCATGGAAAACTTAGGGTGGGCAAAGGAACTTATTAATGCTCAGCCATCCTCCTCTATCTTCAGGAATCACACTGTTCTCTCCAGCTCTGTGTCATTCAGGTGTCCTGTAATTACTGTCTTCTATCTTCTGTCTCTGACCTGGAAAATGCCATCACAACATCCTCAGCACCTGTAATAGAGACAAAGAATGTGTGCCATGATTACTTCTGTTAAAGAACAGTAGAAAAATGCAGATAAACTGTAATCCTGTACATCGATAAAATCAGCAGGAAAGGAAAGAGCACAAAATGAACAGAAGGCTGTGTTTTCTTATTTTTGGACTGGGACTTACCTTTGCTAAGCAATTTTTTTCCCCCTAACCTAAAGAAATCTTTTCCAGAAGAGTTCAATGCGTGGACTCAGTTCCTCAATTCTTTTCCTCAATTGAGGCCATCAGCTAGGTTACTGCCATCAAAACTCATGTCCTCTAACGTGCTATTACCTTCCTGTGAACCATCTCCAAGTCTTCCATCATCTTTCAAGTGGGCACTTATAGCAGGAAGCCCTAAACAGCTGGAGAATCATGTCTGATAAAGGCTTGTAAAGAGCATTCCATGCTAAGCTCTCATTCTTCAAAAAAGATAACACAAGATACTTAGGGAAAAAAAGCAGCCTTCTAGACATCCTGAATATAGAGCATGGTCTAACAGGCACTTAAGGAGAAACTTCCTCAGGACAATGGGGAAATAAAAGCACATCACGTGGTAGTGTCAAATCAGCAATTTAAATCAATATCTCTTGTCTAGACAAGAACTGGGAAAGAACCCTGCAGGGCTGAATGCAACGTTTTTCATTTCTGGTAAAAATTTGATCCTCAACAAAGTCAGATAAAAGTGAATGCTCTCTTTCATCTGCAGATTCTCTAACAGCATTTATTTAATCAATTAGAAAATATGATGAAACCACCAGTCACTGTCTGTATAATTTCTAAAAATCAAATGATCTGAGACACTTAAGCGCAACAGATGACTCAAAATGACCATTTTAGCCTTCATTAATTAATTTGGTCTGCCTGGGATAATTTTGCTTAATAAGGTTTTCCTCAAAGCTTCTATTAAAGGATTAGACAACCAAGTAGGAAATGCTATGAGCAACGCTGCCTGCCTGTGCCATTCAGATCACTGATCAGCTTTGCAGATATCTTTTACCAGGGTTTGGAAAGCTCAGATTCAGCATAGATGGAGCATCAGCACATGAAGCTCTCCAGAGCCTTCCACCTGCAGCACATCCAGCAGCAGATTTCAGCTCTGTGCCCCAAGCAACTTGCCCTGTACACCTGCACACAAGGTGACAGAGGGCTAACAAGAAGTCCTCATCTGTTAGAGCTGTATGAATGCCAGCCAAAATGTCACTTCTCAGTTCTCTAGTTTGCTCTTTAGCTGTGACACAGAAGGAAGAAAGGACTTAAAAAAAAGAGAAGGTGATTAATTCCCCCCTGCTAATACCCTTAAAAACTAAATCAATGCTTGTGAAATGTGACTACATTTATTTTTACTCACTTCACAGTTTATTTGCTTCATGTACTCAAAGGAAGAAATATTAAATACTGAGCAGTAATTTGTTTTTCATATACAGGACCCACATTTTCTAGAACTACATCAAAAACTGCTGCTGTGCTCCCTCTTGCCAACACATAAAAGCCCTGTGGCCTTCTCCCTTTTCATCTCTTCCACAAACTGTTTTTCCCTTGATCAAAACACTAATGGCACACAGCACCAGAATCCAGCTCTGAATTCACAAGTTGCCATGATATTTTTTTTCCCAAGACCACAAATACAGCAGCCATTGGCCTCTACAGGAAAAGGATTTTACTTCTAAAGAGTCTGAAAAAACAAACCTGTGCCAAAAAGAGACAGGCAGTAACGATATTGAAATCATTAGCAAAGCAAGTTCACATGAAGCACAGCCTATGCCTCTGCATTTTGTATGCATCCCCTTTCAAGCTGCAGAGGCTTTGCTATGAGAGCCCAGAGCAGCTGGAGCAGCCTAGCAACAGCAACATCAGTGGTGACGTCGCACGGGCACAGAGATGAGCTGGATTATCTAACAGATGTTGATTGTTTTCCTGACATCTCCCCTCTCTACAGGCTAAATATGAACAAAATCATTCTTACAGGCACTCTCGTGAATTTCACATAGAAATATTATTCCCTACCAGCTGCACAGCCCCACAAACCCACTGGGCAGCACTCCTGCCTGCCCTGAGCAAGCCCAGCTCTCGGTGCTGCTCTCTGCACAGCTTGCTGTGGTGACCGAGCAGCAGTTGGAAACACATGATGAGCAGAAATAGCTTTGGGCAAAGGACGCTGGGAATTCTGCAGCTCATTCTGGCTTTACAATCAAAACAGCTCTCACCAAAGTGCAGGTTCTCACTTCACTGGTTCCTGTTCTCATATTCTGGGCCCATGTGGCACGGCCTCAATGCCAGTGACACTGTCAGCATGAGATGGCAATGTGCCATTTGCCTGGACTCAACAGGAGAAGAGAACAGAAGCAGCACAGCTTGCCAATACAATCAGAAAGCAGAAAAAGTCAAATTGTAAAATGGTGTTCTATTTGGAAGAATAAAGCAAGACTGAAGAATACAGCACAAAAATGTGGAAAATGCTTACATACCCGTAGCATTACTGCATTACTACTATGTATGTATGCATCCTAGATGACAATGGAGATCAATGGGATGGAGAATTAGCCTGGAATTCAAGGCTGCAGTCTTTCACAACCAAAGCTAACAGCACAGAAGCAGCTACAGCATTCCTGCCTTGTCACTGATGTAATTACAATAACTGTAGTTTTAAAGTTGCATGAACTGCATGAACACCTTGGAGGGCTTTTTGCCCCATACAAGATCTGTAAAGAATGAACTTTATGCATTACTCTGAGCAGTATTACTTCCAGCTCCCTCCTCAGATCCTTTCTCTATTGTAGCAGAAGAACCAATGGTTTCATCTGCAGGAAATACGTGCAAAGTGCCATTTGCAGGAGCCTCAGGCAATTGCATTACAAAGGACCATTTGATGCATCAAATAAAAGCTAATACCTTCAAGGCAGACCAATGAGCAGCTAGGTAATCCCAAGGCACAGCACCCAGCAGAACAGCACCCACCTCGTGTGCCTCAGAGCAGTGCCAATCTGCCAGCTCACTTCACCCCATGTCGTCTCCAATACAAACAGAAAGGTTCCAGCAAATGAGTTTGTCAAGCATTTTGAGCTCCTCAAAGAGAAGGCACTGTGTGATTGAGAAGCATATCTAGTGGTATTTCAGTGATCTGAAAGCAGAACGAAAAGCTTCTCTGCTGAATAATATCCATCTTGCTTGAGTAAGGGCAAAAGTGCACTCTGCTATTGAAAGGGATACTGTTCCAGGAGCCACTTGGTAAGACAGTATTTGTGAAGATACCTTGTAGCCAAAAAACAAAACCCAGAGACATTTCTCTAGAAACAGTCGGTCCATGTTTCTCAGCACAAAAGAAGGTTTTGTTCACATCCAGTCCTGAAACCCAAGCTAGACAGAGCTAAATGAAACCCATGGAGTAAGGCTGCTCATTAAGCACTTCTATAGCCACTTGTGCTCATGTACAAATACAAACACATCCAGAGAATGGAGTAGGGGTTTCTATGCAGTGAAAGGAAAGCAGGGATTAAAGTACTAATTAATAAGGCCTCTGCAACAGTCTCACTCAGCTCCCACAGCGGATGTTTTCTTTCTAATCAAGTGAAAAATTGAAAAACCAGAGCACAGGTTATAAAGTTAAGCTGCACATTGCCAGAAATCTACAACTAAAACAATAGGACTGTGGGCCATGTTTACTTTTTGCACATCCTCCACTGAGCTTTGCACTTCCACTAATTAATGTACAGAACAATGAAGGTGCATGTATACCTTATGTGCACCCTGCACTCTATACACACAACTCCTCTCTGCACAAACCTCTCCTTTTCTGGCACGCATTTCCACACTGAAACAGGGACTTGCAGATACCCAACAGAATACCTGCCATCCTCCTTAATGAGCAAAACATTCATTGCCTCAAAATCTTGAGCACGAAAATGCTTTTCCCACTTCTGCCTTACACTTTCACACTCCTATCCCTCCTACAGTTAACAACATTTAACTTGTACCTTTCCAGAGCAAGGACACACTGGCACCAGCATCAAGCCAGTAGGGTACAAGTTGGATTAAAAACACACTGCCTTGACCCCAGGCAAGCTGTTACCTTCTGCTGCTAGGTCCAAGTGTTCTTGAAACGATGTACAAATACATAGAACTGTTTTGTTTGCAGCCACCTGCAAAATTAATAAACCTGAACAGCTTTCAGACATCAGAAAGGTAAATGTGCTATGAATGTCAGAAGGATGCCAAATGGAAAATAAATCTATCTATATCTCTATCTCTTTGCTTTCCCCAAGATCTTTAAATATACATTCCTTTAATCACCATCCAGCAATTGCGTGCTAAACATTAACTCTTCTGTGAACCTCTCAGTATTAATATCCTGCTAGTCTGGCATTCTAAAAATACAACATGTGCTGCTGAGAGGAGGAACGCAGTCAGACATGCATGGTGTTCAGAGGGAAGGAAACGCTCTGTGCTAAGAAGAGCTCTAATATCTCGATTTCTCCACCGCTATCCGGTATTTCTGCAGTCCTCCTGTTAACTCTGTGAGCAGCCTAGATCCATTTTTAATACCCCACCACCCAGAGAACGTGTCTAACCCAGCCAAGGCATGTGCCTGCATCTCAGCACTGCCCTCCCTAAGGGACTGCCTTTCTTCAAGAACCAGCATGACACTCCTGTTGCTATAGGAACAACAGAGCTGTAATCACCAAGGTCTTCGTATAATTCACATATTGGGCTTACTAGCTGCATAGCTTCCATTTTCAGATACACCACAGAGCAGTGACTTAAGGCAGCCAAATGCTAGCCTACCATTTAGCAATTTAAGCAACTGAGAAGCAGGATTTTTTTTCCCCTTCCAGGTGTTTCTGTGTACTTCACTTTCTGAGAAGTGTTTTGCTAGTGTTAAAAACATGCAAGAAGAGCTTTAGTTTCATCATTTCAAGCTCAAGAAACTTAATGAGGCTGAGCTGCTCTGGTTGATGCTGCAGCGCAGGGAAGAAGACTAACAAGCTGTATCTTGAAACAGCTCCTGATCAGATCCTCTCCTCTAGCACAGACACTGTTTGCAGAGGGATGGCTTCAGGTTCCTCAGTTATTCCTGGAGCCATGAAAACAAAACAACAACAAAAGCCACAGGTGTCAGCTAAAAAGTCTTTCAGCAAAGAAAAATGCCATATATTTTGCACTTCCATATACGTGTTAACAATATTACAGGAATGATCCAAAACCAAAATGGTTATAATGTTAAATTAACAACATGGCATGAAGGTTTAGGGTTTTGATTAATGTTAAATTCACATATGAAATGCTTCAGGGGAGAGCTGGAATAGAAAGAATTATTTTAAGACTGAAATATTCACCTGTGAATCTTGAATGACTACAATATGCTGCCCTAATATATATTGTTCTGCAAAAGTGAAGTTGGGAACCCATACTAGATAGCAAAAGGAAATAGGTGCAGTTCTATCTGCTGGAATACTGTAGAAAACCCCAGCCACCAGTGATTGCCCTGTGATCTACACAAACACATCCAGCAATGCAATCAGCTCAACTCAGAGTGGAAAGTTCACTCCCCCACGCACTGTCACATAGCTGCAACTACGCATGGACACAATGACCACAGGAAGTCATTCTGCAACCAGACTCAACTAAGGAGCTGACAGATCTTTATCAAAAGCCAGCAGGGAGCACCACACAGAGAGCAGCTCAGCAGTCTCACCTTGAGTAACTTCTGTGAGGGACCACAGGAAGACAGCTTCTCTAAGACAGTATTTCATGGATACACAACAAGGAAAAAAAATAATGGGACTATGATGTACTTACAAAACTCAAGACCATCCACCTACATTCTTAACAAAAACAAAACAGAACTTTCTGCATATGTAGGTCCAGACTATGGCACGTTTGATGCACTAAAATGTGCAGATCTGTACCAAAGCTTTTGGGGTCAAGAAAGTCATTCCTTTTTTGGGAAAGAAAAGAGTAGGAAGTAGCTTTCTGCCCCATGTGTGCCTGCTGGAGAAAAAGGCCTCTAAAGATTGGTGGAGCTGGAAGCAACTGGTCCTTTTATTGGAAGGAAGACTGTGAAATCCACTAACCTAGAAAGTCTTTGTAAGTAACTCCTTAACAACAACAGCTCGTAGTGTGTGTGTGGCAAACTGCATAAAGACTAAAATATCCTTCAGAGGAAACAAACATTAGAAAAGTAAGGAAGAAAACTCCTTTAAGCAACCTTGAAGAAAATAAAGCATTAAAGCACCTCAGCGCTGGGACCTGGGATAGCATTTTTCAGTGCAAGATAATGCCATCTAGTGGAGATGAAATCTCCCTTTAGATAGCAAATTGACACCTACAGACTTTTTCCAGTCTATTTTTGATAACTTCATGATGAAGCAATGGTTCACATACAGGAAGTTACAGCCAAAGGGTCCTGGCAACTGGTGCTGATTCTCAATAAAGAAAAATCATGGAAGGAAAAAGAGCAAAGAGCAGTGTTAGCATAACTGACTATTAGAAACCTGCAGAAATTTTCTGGGGATCAAAGTCCTGAGCAGTAAATTACAGTTGCTTACGCCTTTACAGCATGCTGCAGCTTCACCTTCCTCTAAAGGAAATGCTACCTGGCTGGTTTCCTCATTACAATTTTTCCTCGTGCTAAGCTCCAATTAATTTGGAAAGATGGCATATCTGGTTACAGAAAGGACTGATTTTCCAGCTCTCTGAAGAGTTAAATATATTCTTTGTTCTGTTTTCTTACACCAAGAAAAACCTTTATGGTGAGGCCAACAGTTTAATTATAACTTGGGAGGATTGAAGGTGGATCGCAGGGTCAAATCACACAAGAAAGACAGCAGCATCACAGATCAGATCAAAGTGAGCATTAACATGGAGGATTTCACTTCCCTAGGGAAGAAGTCTAAAGAATTCTCAAGGACTTATAGAAAATGATGACAGAGAAATCATTTGGCGTCTGTACAAGTCTGGAACAAAGACAACTTTTTGAACAAAGTATAAAGTTCTTACATTTCCTGTATTGCTTGATTAGGGAGTCTAGAAAAACAACTAACTGTTGATCTGTTGATCTCTCTTTTGATTCAATTTAAAATTTATACCAATACTCATTTTTTCAGCTGCAAGTTTATGGCCTGTATCAGAAAGAGCATCCTTTGGGGGTTCTTCTTAATGTTATCTTAAGAGATTGAAAGCAACCAGAAGCACAATACTTTGAGCTTTCTCTACAACACCGCATCAGCAATTCTAAAGCACTCCAACAAAATCAGTATGAAGTCTCCAAAGCCCTTTGAAAAGAAAACAGTTGGCTAATTTTACAGATAATAAAACCAGACAGCTTAGACAAGGGAGTTAGATGAAGATGTATAGGAACACAGCTGTACAAGCACCTCTGTCCTCTGGCTGGACTCCTGTTCTTAGCATCTCTTCATTGCCAAAGTTGATACCATTCAGCATATTTTTTTTTGTTTTAACTGTGTGAAATGTAACTGCTTTAGGAATGAAGTTGACAAAAGCCAACTGCTGGAGGCAGCATCACAGCTCTCTGGTAACAAATGCAGTTGTTCTTATCTCAATGCGTTCCTCAGTTTTTGAGAAGAAAGTGGCAAATTTTCATTTGAAACTGGCAGAAAACTTTAGGAATTCTGAGCCAAACTACACAAGCATATCTATCTGCATCAATCCCCCAGCTATGTGAGGAATGAATACACACTTAGAAGTGCAAGTCTATACAGGTTTTGTAATGGTTTTCTAAATGTCTCAGATCTATATTAAATTTCTCCTCAACTCAGTTATTTTCAGCACAAGAAAAAATTTTCTCTCAAAGCAAATCCCACATTATGAATGTGATCTGGCATAGGGCCTACATGAAGAGGAAAAAAAAAGCCATGCAGAAAGCTGCATTCAGTTCAGAACAGATCTGCAGCTTCAGAATCACACCACGGAATTATTTACCAAGACTTTTGTAAAGAACTCACAAAAGCAACACCTACTTCATCTCCTTAATAGGAACCCAAACAAATCCAATTAAAATAACACCGTATGGCAACTAACAAAAATAGTTTATATTAAACAGATCACAGTTTACCAGAACAAGTATAGAAGTTTCACAGCAGCAGTTATCTCTGTCTGCACCATATCTCAAAAGTTTGAGTTCTGTTGAACATTACACTCCAGTTCTTCTCCAGAGATTAGAGCAAAAAATGAATTACCCACCTCAAATTGCAGGATGAGTTTAAATAGGAAGTATATTATTACACAAAGATAGGAACCTAAATTCAGTATTTTCTGAAACTCTTCTCACAAATGAAATGAACACAAGGCAAACAAATCCAGCACTCACCCTGATCAATTGAGTGTTGAGGCAGCTGGCTAAGCTGGCTATTCACTACACCTGCATACGTGCGCAAGAACTCCTCTTCACTGGCAGTCAGCTGAAAATGTACAAAGAGTTGGTCAGCAGAAAGGAAAATGAAGAAAAACTCAAGACATCATCTATGACTTTCCAATAGGAAACATCAGCTACCTCTACTTTAATCTTCAACCATTTGAGCTATTATTCAGATAAACTGTAATATCAGCAAGGCTGCAGCTGCAAACTGGTGCATCCCACATTCATTGAGAGACTTAAAGTCACTTTAAAACAGTCACCTTATTTTCCTGCTTTCACAATAATGAAAAATTTTACTGGAAATAAAGACATAATCAGATGTTCAGATTTAGATTCAAGCACCACAACCCTCATATTTATGCAAAAAAAAAAAAACCACCTCAATTGTATTTAATCACAGGATAATGGGTAAATCAGTGATAGCTAAAACAACTCAGTAATAAAGCCAGACCATCACCTACCCACCTCAGTGAGCACTACCCCAGTTGTTACAAAATTACATCTGGAAAGCCACAAAGCACAGGCTGTGACAGAGTGACTTACGTTTGATCCCATCTTCCTCAGCATGAGCAGGACTCTCACTTTCTGCTGGATGTACATCTCCTCCGGACTCTTTCCGGGGACGCCCTCACGGTTCATTCCCCTCCTGCCAGCTCCTGGATTTCCTGGAGATGTGATAAGATCAGAAAAAGACAAATCAAAACAGATAATGGGATATAATAGGAACAAAGGCAAGTTTAATTCCTGAACTATTTTTCAGCAGCAGGCAGAACACTTACTGACTACAAGTGTGAGGAATCATAAGCTTCATCAGAGAAACCCTTGAAAAAAACCTGAATAATTGAATTGGGCCTTGCTGAACTCAGAGACTGAAAGAGGCTGATGTTCAGACATTACTGGCTCATTATCTGTTATTACATTACTGCAGAAGTAGAGAAAGAGCAACGTGAATCCTAGATGAAGGAATTACTGACAGAGGAGCTGGTGTTTTTGTTTCTCCTCTCCATAAATAACAACAGCCAACATGAAAACAGGATGCAGAACGCACAGCCACGAAGCACACTGGATAAATAAGAGTAGATGAAATGTTACCTCTTAAGCCTGAAGTCTTCTGTTTTTAATTAACAAAGCCAACAACCACAACACACCTACGGTTTAAGAATGTTATACGGAATATCTACCAATAGGTGGCACTACGTACAAGCATCAAGAAAATGCCACTGCATGCCAGCTCAGGAGATCCACACTCAGTATCCCACAACACACTGGGCATTACAAAGATCTGCACTAAATACATTTAGTTATTCATGTTTTTCCTGCATCACAGCCTCCAAGTCGTTTATCAATTTATCAAATACTTTAAAAGAGGTGATGTAATGTCCCTATTTAAATCTGGTTCTTCCAAAGCGAGTTTTAACTCAGATGGATTCATCATGACCTACATGTTTAACAGGAAGAATAAAAAAAGTATTAAACCTTCCCATTCAGGGAATACCTTACAAAGGCAGTAGCAACATGGGGGGAAAAATGTACTCAGACAAGTCAAAAGCTACTGCAACACATGTATACAGTAAGATTACAGAACAACAGTGCTTTGCTCTTCATTTACTGCACAGACTGGGTCAAAGTCTCAGCAACCACAGCTTCTCCTGTTTGACAGTTAAAAAAGTAGGATAACAGTCTTAAAACAATATTGAGACTGAAAAACACCTCTCCATTGCTGCTACATGCAGATGCCCTTTAGGATGACAAATGCTGCCCGCCATATATGTTGTGCAATTACATCAGGATATTTCCACAACCACTTGCAAAACCGGTCTATGCTCTAAAACATGATCCATCTTTAGAAAAGAAGGATTGGAAAGCCTTATTGAGGCCCTTACCCACTTGGCTTTCCCAAGAAAGTTAAATTTATTTGCCATACATCATGCAATGCAGCCCAGCAGAATTTCCCTCACCCTGCAATCCTTCTTCTGGTACACAGATCAGGAAAGCTCCTTCATCCCCACCCTGCCCCCTCCCAAGTGAGTCCAACATTAAGAACTTTCCCTGCCAACATACCTGCTTCTAAAAACCACAGAAGATCAGATAATCCACGTGCTCACTCCCAACTGCCAGATTTGGAGAAAGAAGTATGAGAAAACAGCCCTGTGAAAACAAAGAAGCAAAACATTACAGGAACATAAAAAGCTGAGACCTAGAAAAAGAAAAAATAGCAGAAAATTTACCCAATACCTTTGGCAGCACAGTTTGCTTTATATCAAGGTGTAGCCAAAATTCATAACAGCAAAGCTTTGCCTGGAGTTTGTAGATCCTTTCTTGTATTTAAAGAATAAGTTTTTTTCAAAGGTAAATTCATTCTACATCTCCAAGATTCATACCCTGTACATACCAGTGACACTCCCAATCACTAGAGAATGGGAGGCATTCAAGCTTTGCAGCCCTTGAGAAGCTTTAAGCACAAAAGCCAACAGAAGTAGTGACATGTAACTTCTTCTAGATTGAAAAAAACAGGCGTAGCTTACCAAAGGTTTGAGGAAAACTATGGAGAAATGGAAAGCATGGTGACTTTGACCAAAATTACTGCTTTCAACTATGCATATGTTATGTGAATACAGTAATTACAAGACTGGCATTTGAATGCTGGGCCAGAAAGTCTTCTGCGCAAAATTTTTCAGACCAACCTCAGCGCTCAGCCAACAACAGCTAACAGTTACGTGTTCTTATTTCTTTCTTTTGGACTTGTGACAGGTATCTGTGGCACATTTCACATCTGACTCTGGGTACCACGGCTCAAAAAGAGTTTACAACTCTTCCTGTCCATCACGTTAGCATGTAAGACAAATGATTCAAGCTCACCAATGGAGTGGTAGTTCAAGTCTTCAGTAACCACAGAATGGCTTGGGTTGGAAGGGACCTCAGGGATCACACTCTGACCCCACAGCCACAGGCAGGGTTATGTGCTATGAAATAGCAAAAGCCTGCTGCCCAGGACAGCATCACAGCTAGAGCTGTGTTTTAATTACTGTAAGCTGCTGTACTTAAGTATCTGATTAGAGAAGATGCACATATCCACATCATTTGTTAACAAACTCCAGTTTACAATTATTAAACATATTCTCCTTTTTTATTTCCCCTCCCCCCTCTTCAAATGTCACTATGTAAAAGCAGAGCCAGACTAATTAAATGTCCTTTAGGGCTGTTCACCCCCCATGCAGGTGTCATTACTAGCAGAGAAACAAGGAAGGGGTAGCTCCTACCACTCAATATTCTGTACACCAGATTCACCAGAGAAAAAGGCTGCATTAAAAACACTGCTGGCTTCACCCAGATGTTCTCTGCAGCAGCTCTAACTGACAAGTGCTGGAGGCAGCTGAGCTTTAGCATTTTATCATTTAAAAGAATCATTTCACCTCTCCAGAGGAGAGAAATCGCCTGAGCTATCTAAACCGTACCCTGCTAATTAGCTCTCACTGTTCTTGCCCTCTAAATATGCAGTCCCAAGGAATATCATCTGCAGCACTGACAACAGGACCATTTGCAGTAACTAATTGCCATTCTCATTCCTACACACCTCAAAGTAACCCCACGCAGCGTGCAGATATTCCTGCACACCTGTGTGAGCTCCTTCCTAAAGGAAAAGCCGAGCACATGGGAGCAAACCACTTCTGAGATGTGTTACATCCTACTCACAGTAACACAGCATTTATGGCTACCATTATAACCCCCAATCCTCCCCTAAATCACTAACGTTATGCATTTGTTGTATTTAGCACCAAACAGAAATTAGAACTGGAAGATGAAATGCTTTCCCAGCCCTGTAAATTCAGAGGAATTCAGCAAATCAATGGGCAGACCACCATGCCTGTATGCTGCATCTTGAGAGCTCCTGCTAACCCATGGTGTGAGTGTTCTGCATGACATGCACCTTCACTGCTAAAGGTCCAAGATGACTGAAGAAAGCCAAATAAATCACATCATTACTTTTCCTTAAATGTACAAGGGCAAAACATAACTGCAAGACCTGGTGACCTTGCTGTTTCTGATAGCTAGGAATTAGGGTTAGGGTACATCAGCTCACGCATCCAACATTTTCAATTATGCACCAACACTTCCCTGTTCATCTCTAACAAATCCTAAAAAGTAAGATCTAAAAATATTTGGTAGTTGTGTGTTTTAGGGGTGGGAGGGAAGAAGTGCAAAATATGAGAAAGTTCAGCAAGACAACTGAGGAGCAGCTGAATCATCACCAGAATGAGTTACACTCACAATATCTCGAGCCCCACAGACCTGTCTGCTGCACAGCAATCCACCCAGAGCACTCCTCAGCTCTGGTTAGTTCTTCCTTTCAGTTACAATTACCCTCTGTGCTCACTCATACCCACATTTTGCTCCTGCCCAGCTGCTGCTCATTCAGCCAGCGCCCAGCTCTGACTTGCTGTCCCTCTGTTCTCCACAAGTGGTGAAGAGAAAGAATGAGAAAATCTCTGAAAGACGAGATATTGATCTGTGTGATCCCAAACAGGGAGATGGAATAACATAAACTATCATACCAGGCTGAAGGAATTTCCACAGCGTTAATTGAGTATGAATGCTGCTCATTCAAGAGAATGAACAAGGTACAGGCCTAGGAAAAAGTGAATCTAGAAACAAATGTGGGTTGTCAGCCACACCTCCTTTTCAGTTAAAAAAAGATTCAGCTGGATGAATAACAATTTCAACCTACATTTTCTGGAGCAGTGCCTTTCACGCTCAGTAAGCAGAACACAAAACCATCCAGAAGCCCCACTGCACTTCCATTGGTACTTATTGGTCTAAGCCAAGAAATACAGGGGTTTCAGCTCAATTCTTGGCAGTCATACCCTGAATTACTACTGCTAAAGGAAGAGATGCCACAAGGCGATGAAGCCATCAGTACGCGCTGTTCTGCCGCCTGGAACTGGTCTCTCCGGGTATGACTGTTCAGCAAGGTGAACTGTGAAGCTCAGCACCTCATGCACTGGGGCAGATAAGAACAACTTCCTCTCTTCTGAAAAAGACCAGGCTGTGCATTTCAAAAGCTGTCCTTTAGGCTGCAACAATTGTATCTCTCACTAAACTGCGTTAAATGACTAAACTCTTTATGTTGGTCCTCTGCATCCAACATGCTGTGAAATGGACATAACTGGGTCACCTCATTTTTCCCTGCTTGGCACACACAGGGAATGAAACTTGGTTCTCATTTATATTTAATATGATTCACAAGACAGAATAATGAATGAGGAAGCCCCACATATTACATCCAAAGCTGCCAGCCCAGCTTTGCCAAAGTGACAGATTCGGGTTTGAAACCCATGGTCTCCCTTTCCCAAACAGCAAACCTTTGAAAAAGCTGCCCCATCCATCACTCTGCCTGCAGAAGGGCTGGGTGAGCATCGCAGGAATGTTCTCTGCTTGGCAGGCCCAACATGTGGATGGGGCAGAGCCCTGCATGCCTGACATCCCTGCTCCCAGCCCTCTGCCTACCCAGCCCATCTGTCCTGCAGCAGAAGCAGCAGACACAAGCCTGTCCCTTTACAAAAGGAAGAGTTCAACCACCACCTCTTTTACTGAAGGACTGAAGTTGTACTTCCTAGCGAGACAATAAATTGGGATAAGAGTAAAAATGGGCTTATTTTGGAACCAGAAGATGGATGTGCATCTGAGAAGTTTGAGGTTACGTTGACAAGAGGACTAAGTATTAACTTTTCTGCTAACAGAAAGGATGCTCCCTCACCTGTCCACATTGCTCATGGCCATGAAAATTTCATCATGAAAAGAAAAAATCCCTCTCAAAAGCAAACAGAAGAACCACACAGGGCTCCCTTCAACCACTAACCGTGCACACACCGTACAGTAATACACAGATTAAAATATTACCTTTCCAGCTTGCCACCTCCCATCCTTTTCCTAAGATTTACAACATCAGTGGCACTGTTCACACATTTAAAAAAGTAGAGATGAGAGAACTCTGGACACAAACCCAGCTGAGCAGCTCTGTTTGACAAGCAGATGGAAACAGCTCCTAAGGAAACTTGGGCTCACCAGCCAGAGCTGCTCTGACTGAGCTCTTTCAGTTAAGGAGGATTCCAGCACACAGCAACCAACAAGGACAGATTTGTAACCATTTCCTTCGCTTCCACCTCCTCTCCTACCAACTCAAAACCTGGAAGGGCTTTTTTTTCTGGGCACTGCCACAGAAAAGTTTATTATAAACAATTTCTCAACTCCTGACACCCCTGCCTCTTCCCCCCAATGAACCAAAGGACATTTCATATCCTAACAGAAAAAAAATACCAACAAAAAAAAAAACAGAAACAGCTTTTTCTCCAACCTGTTCTGTTGGAGGCAGCAAAAAACCTCAGTTATTGGGATAGGATTATAAAGGCTCAGATAAGGAGTTATGGTGAGCAACCCAACCACCAGAGGTTTCATTTGCACTGCACAAATGGAGTTAACAGCTGGGATGAGGAGGTCCCCTTCACTCTCTGATATCGCTACCGAGGTGAAGCTGCCAGCTCCCACCACCACACCACTGAGCGCTCAGTGCTTGAAATACAGTCATGCTAGCAAATTCCAAGTGTGAAGGGATGCAGCACCTTGAAGCCTTGTTAGTTCTCAAATGCTGTTTTAGAGACAGCAGCCTGAGCACTGAGAGCTCTCCAAGCTGGAGCCCAAAACCTCAAGTCAGGAAGCAGAGTCTGCAAAATCCTGCTACCAATTTTCCTCTAATTCTATCTGACTCATGACCTTCAGTTGCAGGCAGCTGGAGGCTGGATTAATTTCCATCTCCAGAGGGATATGGCAAGGAAGAATTCATAACAGCTCCCTATTTATAGGTGAACAACAAGAGCTGAAGTATTTGTCTATTTTTGTCTTATTGTTTTAAATCCAGCATTATCTTCTACTTTATCACAGAACCTGAACCCCAGTGTCAGATTTCAGTCCATTTCCAGCTGGAACTCCAATGATAGATTCACATCTCCTCAATGTAAGAATTTGATTAAAAAATAAAACAAACCTGCAGTCCTCCATCTTCAAGAAGGTAACAGCCCAAACCACTGCCACAGTTCAATAAAGTTACATCAATGCTCAAGCTGTCATCCTACTTTTACAGTCACCATGTTCATAGAATTACAGCTCGTGTCCTGACCTTCAGGCACACACAAACCAGATTCATGCTGTCTGCCTTAGCAGAGCAGCAAACTTGAAGACATCTCTCACACCTCATGCAGTTAAAAGAGGTGGTACAGGTTTTTTGGCAGTCAACTTGAAGCCTCTGAAATTAAATGCATTAACAGCAACAAAACCTTTGAAGATTTCCATCTCCAAGGGATTCATGCTTCAGAAAAGGAATTTGCCAAAAATGCTTCAAAAAGTTACAAAACATAGCAACAGCAGTTAATACTCAAATTTTATCCCAAGCCAAAGAAACAACTTTTAAGAAGCATTGCAATACTTTACTTCAGCCAAGGTGATCTTCGACAGCTGAAATGAAGTGTTGCTCTTGTCCTGATCACCAGCACCTCTCTCAGAGGCTTGCTGCACCTCTTCCCTCATTTATAACAAAGCTACAAACCTTCTAAACAGGAAACTAGGCCATGATGATAGATAGCTAATGACTTTAACTACTGGGCATCCCAAACAACAGAATCACGGCTGTAAAAAAGTGCTACGCATCCATCATCAAGACAAAACAATGCTTCCCACTGAACTCTTTATAAATATTCTAGCTTTTCAGAAAGAGAAAACTGAGTTTACAATGTGCCAGGCAACTTGAGATGCCTGAAGACACTGGTTTCATTTCCATAGTTTGAACTTAATTTGAATCAAACTAGTGAAAACAACAAGCACCAGAAATAAGTAACAATTTTATCAATATCTTACTAGAATCAAAATATTTTCCATTTAAAAACTGCATCAAGTAAGAGAAATATACATCCCCATCTAACAGCTCCATCAATGAAGTATTGTACTTCTGGGTTACAGACACCAAGGTCAGACTCCTGCAGCACATGTCTGCCCTGTGTTCATTTCAGGAACAGCCCCAAGGGAATGCACAATCACACACATGGAGTACAAGGAGCATCCAGACCAACAGCTGCAGTCATATCACCTTCTTGTGAACTCAGCATTAGGACTGAAGTTGTGTTTTCAAAGCTCTGCAAGAAGTCCTAACATCAAACTTACCATCTTCTGCAGACTTACAGACCACTGGCATTATAAGTGGGTTTTCCTGAAGACTGCCATTAATGTTACAGAAACCAAACTCAATAGCCTATAATCCAACTTAACTCGTGGGACGCAAACACCCTACACCATAAACTGAAAGGATTAGGTGACCATAGAAGCAATAAATCTGTTCAGTCTTCCTAATAAACCTAAAATAAGCCTCCATAATCCTCCTACCCAATAGAGTACAGTGTCAAAATGGATACAAGCATCTGTGGATGCCCAAGGTGTACGATGGTTTTTCTGCATTCCTCAGTAACTCTCAAGTGGCTTGAAATGGAACACAGAGCACAAACACACATGAACAATTGTACATTCAGAATTACCAGGCAGCACTAATGGAGAAACACTTCAGTATCTGTTTCCAGCATTTCCATACTGTAACTGCATTCAGATTTAGGAAATTAAACTGCTGTTAACCTCTGGATAGCGCAAAAAATTCATGTTTCAACCTAACAAAAAGTCAAGTGACATTACTAACAATCACAAACCCATATGGAGTGGCCTGAAACCAGAACATACAGAACTCCAGTAAGTATCTGTAAGCAGTTAAAATAACAATCATATGCAACTTCAATTTATGAGCCTGCAGTAACAGCCCCCTAAACCCAGAATGCCATATTTGGAGCCAAGCTTCTGTGGTCAGTGACCAAGTTTTCAGCACACTGCATTGTTCTGTTTAACCAGAAATGGCAGAGATGGTGAGCAGTGCCTACTGCACGTGTTTCTCTGCACTATTCCACTTGCTGAAGCACCATCATATTTACAGGCAGTTCTTTGGTACTCATCAGCATAGTAACTTTCTACAGACGCCCAGCATATTTGAGATAGCTTTCAATCCAAAACGTGACTTATGTTGCCCTGTAATTTGTATGGACATCTGAACACCATTAATGACGGATCACGTGCATTTCACACTGACAAGAACTACAACTCTTTTATAGCAGAGATTATGGCTAACTGGATTTCTTTTGGTAAAGCAATTAAAACGTGAGCTGTTATTAGGCTGGTGACTAGCATTTTAATGTTTTGCAATACTGCAGCAAAATACAGTGTCAGAACCAAGGACACTTTGAGATTAATAGCTGCTGACTACCAGCACTGTCTAACCATTCTGGCTTCATACATCAATACTGGCTGTAAAACACTGATGAATACATCCCTTCCAACACCTACTCACCTTGCCCTTCAAAGGCAAAGAAAAAAGAATATCACAATCCTGTGCTACTTTCTGCATAATAATAATAATTAAAAAAAAAACACAACCAAAGAAGTGCTTTCAGTTTTGAACTATATAGCTTAGGCTTTTAAGCCATTTGAAGACCTATTTCATTAATACATCCTGTTTAAAGTCAAGAATTAATGACCATTTGCCTAACACAAATACATTCCCCGATCACACGTTTTTCAATATCCAGAGCACTGAACCTTTTGTCTCCTCAATCATATGGTAACATCACTAATATTATTGAACAATATGGGCATGAAATCTCCACTCCTAGGACCTTCACAAAAGAATGCCAGTGAGAGCTTTTCTTGGTCACATTTACTAGCTTGGTCTATAGAGCTCTTCTAACCCCTTGTGCAGAAGCATGCCAGCTCACCTCTTCTCTGAGAGATTGACTGACAACATGAATAGGGATTTGGTTGCCTCCTTTAGGCCACCAAAGATGAAGAGAGCACAAAGGAAGAAAAACAGTTGTCCATTTTAAGAGTGGGCTTAATGTTTGTAAACTTAACAAGAATTCTTAGTTACAAAGCAATTTTACCGCTGACATTTTCCTACCTCTAGTTTTTGGTAAAGCGAGATTACAAGGAAGGAACTCATGCCTCCGAGGGACTTCCTATTTCTCAGGAACAGGGATGCAATTTCCTTCCTCCCTAGTCACAATTTTGTACCTACAGTTAATTATATTAGCTCTGAACTGTGAAATCATCCTGTATGAGGTCACTGTCTGACAGCACTCCCCCACTAACATGCACACAGGCTGCAGAGAAGCACGCACCGACTGCAGGTTCTCTAAGGGTTGTGACTGCAAAGCCCCACTCAGGGCTGGAGCAGAACCACAGTAACCATGAACCACAGGCTGAAAGCACTCTTGCTAAAGGCACCCAACCTGAGACTCGTGGAAAGTGCCACTTATTCAGAGATTACCAAATTCAGCACCTAAAACTGATAGTTTCACAGTATCATATATGTAAGGAGACACAGAAGTTCCATTCTAGCAAGAATACGGGCATCATACATGCAATAAAACTTATTGTGACTAATCCAACTCTGATTATATGAATACTAACAGAAGGTGTTAGCTCAGGGACCATTAAAAATAGCACTACAGACCACATAGATTCTTCTCCAAGTTAAAAACTGTGAGATTTCACACTTGCCAGAGCTTCCTGAGGAGCTCACTGTATGCAGCAGGCAGAAGACAGAATGGGGCAAAAGGAATCACTGCAGGTCAAGACAGATTTCTGCCCTTTCCACAGTACATCCTTATTAGCATCAACAGAAGCAAGGAGCTTGTGGCAGTCATGTCAAAAATTGCAGCTGCTTAGAAAATGAAATGGATGTATTAAAAGCAAAGTGCCAAAACCATTTCTTCACACATATGCATTATTACACAAAGGCTTTTATTTAAGGATTAAAGTATCTTTTGTAGAAGCCAGTGAAGTAAGAATCATGGCAGTAAAACGTGAGAAAAGTTCTGCAAAAAGCTGTGTGTGATTTGTGAAAGATTCATTCTGCAGCCATCTGTAGCTGCTGACCAACATGCAGTGAAAAAAGTTCTCTTAAAAAAAAAAAAAAAAAAAGCACTTCTGACCTGTGGAGTTAAGCAAACACTTTCCCAAATTCCACATAAACCAGTGAGTATTATTTGGCATCTACATGCATTCCTGCCAAAAAAGCAGCTAAGCTGATGTGAATGCTCCTACTTTTCTCCACTTGGCATCAATTCCTATAGTTAATTATATTTTAAGTGCATTATTGCTGATCATTTCTGCATCAACGTCCACTTTCCACATTTATCTTCAAGCCTGATATTACCCTCCTGGACCAACTGAGCAAGCCACCAAGACACAATGAAATCATCAACATCCCATGTAAGACACAGCACAAACAATCTCAATTCAATCATTACAGCAGCAGATGTCAGAGAGCAATGGAAATGCACCAATCCCCTCCCAGTTGTACAAAAGGCCTCCATTGATAATGTACTTCAAGTTGCTTCAGCCTTTACACCCTACAGAAACTCTGCTGCAAAGATTTAGGTCACATTTCCTTCAAGTGTGCATGGGTGTGTGTACACTTTGTTAAAACTCCAAGAAATTAATTAAAAGCTCCTCACTGACTCTGTGTGGACTGAATCAAGACCTAGGTGAGTTCAAACACAAAACAATTACACTTAATTAAACATCACAACATCCTTGTGAATTAGTCAACTCATTTTTATAGGATAAATTGAGTCAAAGTCTCAGAGTTTGCTCATGGTCACACAGAGCTGATTGCCTAAGTTGCTTCTATTTTTGTTACTTATGCTCATCACATATTGAGAAAGTTTCTAAAAATCAAATACGCTCTAGGTCTAAATACAGGAAACAGAATGATTACAGTGCAACAGAATCTACTGGCTACAGTTCTGCTCCCCAGTCAGTGGAATTCTGCCAGTCCCAACCAAAGTTTTTAGAGCTCTTTCTATATCAATTCAACTCCAGATGAGATTTTTGGGCATTTGGGTTTGCTTCTGAAACACAGGTTCAGATGTGATGTTGGGTCACTGAGAAGCAGAAGGATGATTACTCTTCTTAAACTCAAACTGGCATTTCAGCTATATATAAACACTGTTACATTCCACCAGATAACACCAGTGAGCAGAAACCATTAATTCTCTTTCCCCCCTTTTAGGAACATTTGTTACCTACCTTTCTCCCAGTGCTGTGTCTCCAAACAGACCTGAGAAGAGTATTCCACTCATTCAATTACCAGCTGAAGTTCCTCATTTGTCCCATCTTTCATTTTTTTTTTTCACCCACCAGAGCAAAATGAGCAAAACCAACAGTGATGTCTCGCTGCTTTCTGGTTTTGGCCAATTGAAGACATGGGAAAAAGAGCTGTAAGCTTCATCCATTCTTAAGAGACAGAATAGCATCGAGAACAGTAACAAAACATTGTTTGGTTTTTGTTTTCCCACATGAATTTAAGTTTGTCAGCACCAAGATTTTTATTAAACGTAAAGCTTATGAGAATAATGTTTCTCTCACATATGTACAACCAAGGCTATCAGACCATCACCATTTCTGAGGGTGTGGTAGGTAACAAAACATTGTTGTTACACTAATTCACATCTTCACTGCATATCAGCATCAAAACATGACCATATTCCAGGGCTGGTCACATACTGGCATACTTGCAAATGAAATTAATACTTTTCCAGCAAATCCCATCACTCAAACTGGAAACAACTTGTAGACTGATATTTTCAGAAAGAATCTTACAAGACAGGATGGACTTTGGTTCATCTGCTAGAAAAATATACAGGACTAACTGGTTTTAAAGAGGGCTCAGTGAAAACTATTAAGTGCTATGATTTCTTTCCTGTTCTTCATATCTTTGTTTTTACAAACTGAAAGTTTATTTTGGGCTGAACATCCTACCATACCATTTCAGAAGCACCGTTCTGAGCAGTAACAGGCGAAACACAGAACACAGCTGACTAGTTTTATCATCACTGTTAAGATATTTGGAAGCCTACTACAAAGTCATTTACTCTCAGTATCTGAAAAGCCAAGCATAAGCACCTTGTAGCTATTCACTTGGGTCAACAAAAGAAGGAATCCCTCCTTTCTTACAAAGCCTCTATGGGAAGTTTCTCCATTCATACTCAACAGAAGCTTACCAAAGCCTCTGTGTGCACCCCACTTTGGAGCATCTTTGACACCTGAAACTAGGCCAGACACTCAGGAGGGAAGCTTCATAGCCAGCAACAAGCTCAAGAATAAAAATATCTACTAAAAAACCTGAAGGTATACATCAGACACAGGTGATAAACGTGCTGTAGAGAAAAAAAAATATCACTCCTATTAAGCTATTATAAATAGATATCTCCAAATTAGAAGCTCCCAAAGCAAGTCATCAGCCCTTAGCAGTGGTCTCACCTCATCCAATACACACCATTGTTTGGTTTTGGAACCTACCAGTACTGATACTAGTTCAGATGATAGAAGCTTCAATTAGTATTGTAAGCAAAGAAATAACCCCTCTGCTCACCGATCTCTACCGTCTGTGCAGCACATGGAGCTCCTACACACAACTGCAAACAGGCACTTAGGTGAGGGACAGCAGTGCTCCGCCTGATGTGCACGCACTGCCCAGACTCCTATCAGGCTGCAGGACCATTTCCTGAGGATTACAGTGCCCTCCCAGTTGGATGCCATGGAACACTGAAAGCACTTGTGTTAACTTCTCATAACTCCTCTGGCAATGCTTCAGATGAACTACACCAACACTATACTAACTGAAGCAGTTGCGGGTAAGTCATAAAACTTCATCCAATCGCTACCAGTTAACATTTTGGAAGTGGCCTTTACTCCATCACTCACCCAGGCCTGCTGGCTTCCTTGTAGATTTTTCACTCTTACGCTGCACCACATCAACTAGAAGAGCATTCAAACCACCTCACCAACAATTCTAAGTTATATAGAAGAAGGTTCTAATTTCAACCAAGACACCAGAACTACAGTATAATGGACGATGCTTTCTCAGCTAATGCCAAAACAAAGCACCCCCAGTGTACCTGAAGTACACTGGTCAGTATCTTCCAGCTGATTCTATTTACAATCTTTGAAATAAGAGAGAGAAGCCTGGGTTTACAAAAGATACTAACCTGAGCTTTGTCAACTTAAAGGTCTCCTACTTCCAAAATAAAGTTCTTTGAAGCACGCAGCCTCATTCCCATCATTTCACATGTTTCTCCTTCAACAGGATACCCTGTGTCACACACGAGCTCTGAAAATATCAAGGGCAAAAGGAGCCGAGCTTGCAAGTTCATAGACCAACAATAATTAAACAGGAAATCTGGATTTTGTAATATATATATATATTTTTTATAAAGGTGATGTTCTCCAAATACTCCAAAGATGTGTTAATCACCATAGCAGTCAAGCTGGAGGAGAAATCTAAGTAAGCACACCTAACATCCCCCCTGCGTCTGGCCTGGTGGCTTTTATTAAGCATCGCATCTGCAGAATGTCTTCCTCTCATCCCACAGAGCATCAAAGCTTACTTTGTTAAATGTACCAAGATGAGGAATGGTCAAATAAAAGATGATATACAGCAGAACAAAAAATCCTCCTCTTGAGGGGAGAGAAAACAAACATCAGTCTACAAGTCAAACATACCCTGATGAAGGGCATCTGGATGTTATGCAGAAACTCTCATCCGTTGTCTGCTTTCTAGCATACAATCCCATTCTGATTTGGAAATTGACGCTGCTCACGCATCTTTCCAAGATAGAGCTAAGCCAGCCTGCAGATACTGCCCATCTTTACACCCAGTAGAAAGTTAGAGTGCTGCTTCAGATGCTCTAGAAGACCCTGAGCAGACACACAGCTTGGAGTCATGGCAGATTACCCACAGAAGTTCACCATCCAACACAGACCGCGGCGGGTGCTGGCCCCGAGGTGACGGTCAGGCACGGAGGGCTGCAGGAGCCCCACGGAGGTGACACCAGCGGTCCCACCACCCCCAGCACACACTGACGAGGGAATTGCTTCACGCAGCCATTTCTGGGCTGGGACCCAGCCGCCCTGAGCCAGGGTGCCACATGACGTAAGGGATGATGCCAGAAAACGAGTAGGGCACCTCCCGTACCTGTGTGCCGGGGCCACGGCCTCGCAGCGTCCGCCCGCTCCGCAGGTGGCCGTGGCCGGGCCCCGGGGTACGGGGAGCCCCGGGGCTGCGGCTCCGCACCGGGCCGGGGGCAGGAGGGGACTCGGGAGCCGGCGCGGAGGCCTGGGGCGGCGGGCGGCCCGGGCGAGAGCCTTTGTTCCCGGCCGGGCGCCGCGCACAAAGGGCGGCCGCGCTCACCTGCGTGCGGGGCCGGGCCGGCCCCGGCGTGCTGCGGTGCGGGCGGCGGTGAGCGCGGGCGAGCGGAGCCGTGCGGAGCGGAGAGGAGCGGCCGCCTCCTCCGTCGTGACTCACCGCGGCGGCCCGACGAGGCAGGGAGGGACGGAGGGAGGCGCCTGGGCGGCTCCGGGGGAGGGACCCGCCGCGTCCCCGCGCCCTGGGCAGCGGCGGCGCCGCAGGCACCACCCGAGAGCCGGCCGGGAGGAAGGGGCGGGGCCAGGCTGGAAGGGGCGGGACCGCAGCGGGGGCGTGGTCAGAAGGGAAGGGGGCGGGACCTGGTGGAAAGGGGCGGGGCCTCCCGCAACTGTAGACACCGGCTGCGGCCGGGCGCTTACCTGGGTGCAGCCGCTGCAGTGCCGGATGTCCCCGCGAGCTCCATCCTTCCCTCCAGCTGTCCCGGGCAGCGCGGCAGGGCTGAGGAGCACCGCTCCGGTTGTGCTGAATCAGACAAATCGCGTTCATGTTAGGCCAGGTGAGTGGCTGCTTTCCTAGAGTGCTCCACTAAGACTGTGAAGATACTGCAAAATTCAAACTCAAGCAAACACTGAACCTGCTATCTTCCAAGACCCTCCAGCTAGGACAAACACCCACCTGCTGCTTGTTCCAGCACTACCAGAGGCCCTATCTTAAGTCTTGGCAAAGTAACCCTTCCCTCACACAGATCAAAGCAGAATAACAGCACAGTGACCAGGGAGAAAATAGGAGTAACTGAAGACAAACCACGAGTGTGGCTCTGTTCTGTCACCCAGCTGCATTTCCATTCCCTGCTGAGCTGAACAGCAATGTTGCTTCCCTCTAAATCCTCCGCAAGCACACAAAGCCTTTTTATCTAAGTGTTATTTACTAAAAGGCATCTGTTTTATGCTTGGTATTTAACTTAATTGCATAAAAACAGTCACAGCAATGAAATAGGTGGCACTTCCTTTAGCAGCTTGCTACTTAATGACATCAAAGCTCGATGCCACTGAAATCCATACCCCACTGCCAGTTAATGAAGGTCTTAACATGAAAGCCTAGGCAAAGAGCAAACCCAAGCTGCTGACAGGAACAGAAATGGTGCAAATACGCTGGGATCTGAGATCACTAGCACATACCCGCAGCACAGCAGGCAGTAATGATAATTAATTATTTAAGAAAAGAACACAGGAGCACCAGCATAAGCTGAAAAAATATGCAGAAGCATCGCTCTGGGATCCTCCAGTTGGATTACCATTAATTAGCACAGTACACGAGTGTGAGGGAAATTTCCAAGAGCATCTTATGGCAGCGTACGATTAAGCCATCATCTGTATCTTTGCTATATTATCAATTTTCTTCCTGTTAGCATCATGAACAAAACACAATTTCACAACAAAGTACTGTCTGGCTTTCCTCTTCTAGTTTAATTTTAATTTAGCTGGCCGACTGTACAACAGCATAATGCAATTTTATAAGGCATCAGTGTAACATATTGCATTAATTTTTTGCAGACTCAGATGCTACATGGCTCCTTCTACCCTTTAAGAATTTTGCTTTCTTAAAACAACTGACTTTAGATCAGCTTCTGACTCACCTTCTTTTGCCACCAATAAGCTTACTGGAAGTTCTGCTTTCAAGCAAGGTCACATCTTGTCATTTCACAGTCACTTTTACTGTCAAAGGACACGATGGATGCTCCAGAAACCTCTGACCTCCTAGCTCTGAAAAAGATTTAGTATAACACTGTTCATGGAATCACAGAATTGTTCCATTTGGAAGTGACATTTAACAATCATCTAGTCTTACTTCCCTGCAACAGGGACATCTACAGCTAGATCAGGCTGCTCCGTCTGGTCCAGCCTGGCCTTCATGTTCCCTGGGAACACATGGATCTTCATAAAATAAACAGAAGATGCAGTGCACTGCATTGTCTTAACCAATGTCACCCCACTTGCTGGGAACAAAACAGCTGATCAGCAGGGCTACAAAGACTAGTTACCTGAAGGCTCAGTTTCCTCTGTATTGTACAACTGTTGGATATCACATCATGAAAACCTAACAGATTAATTGGACTCTTCTTTTCAATATCTTCTAATCACTTTCTCTATTTAATGAGGCTGATGTTAGTTCTAATAAGCCACAACTTCACAAAATCTTCTCCCTTGAATCTCTGCTTGAGTTAAAAAAAATACTTTCTACTCACTCTTTCTCTGATCTCCAATTCTCTTAATCAGCTCTGAAATTCATTTAGGATTCCTTCACAGTACAGCTGCTTCCAGCCTCCAAGTTCCTCTGCATTTGTTGGCATCTCTCTCTCATTAAGGGCCTGCAGCAGCATCTGTACACACAAACCTTGCTTTCATTATTCATCTGACTTAACCATGCAACAGTAATGAAAACTGCATTGCTCTCAAAGATGCGTACGGTATCAAACAAGGGAATTGTTTTCAATTTGAAATCTTTTCTTCTTTTGGTAATCTTTTATGCTTGAGACTTAGGCTGACAATTCCTGTCTGTCCAAATCATCCTGATGCAGAAACAGTTTGGCAGTTCCTGAAGCAGCTCCACCACTCACTCACGTTTTCTCACACACAGCTCTCTGTAGGGGCAGGAGGTCCACAGCAGTAAGTTGAAATTCCCATGGCATCCCAGGTAATTAAATACATAGTTCAGCTGCCTGAGTTGCCATGTTTAATGTTCAAGGAGGCACAATCGCAGATTTTAAAGGCATGAATAAAAAAGCCCCTTAATGTAAAAAAGAAAAAAACCAAATAAGCTAGAACTTACATCTTCTTGTTAATCCAGGTTTCATTTGTACAGTGCAAAACCTTCTCAGCTCTATGCTTTACTCCAGACCAGAACTACTTCCCCCTCATACTTGGTATTTACAAAGTTGCAAAGTACATTTTTATACCATAACATTACAGAGCTTAATTTCAGGCTCCCTCTTACAAGGATATTAACTGACTAAACAAAAGAGAAGATTTTTAATATTAACACTTTGTTGCACTGGATTTTGCAGGTGGCTCTGCCTGGGGGTTTTCAATACATCTGTGATTATCACTGACCCATTTTTGGAGGCATGCTGAAAACACGATCTTAAACATTACCAAGCAGCAAACTATTACGACAAGAAAGAAACACCCATGATCAGAACTTGATTTTAAAAGGAAATCTGTAAATACATCTATCATTAATGTCTATCCAACACATTAAAGTGTGTTAAACTACAGCAGACATTTCAGTGCATGATACAGCAATACCACATGTATATTTATATCCACTAACTTTCTGTCTTCATTTTGTCTTGTAGGACCTCATTTCAGAGAGATTTATTCTGAAACATGACTTATTCTGAACACGTACTGACAGACACTTCAGGCCTTCCTCCTCAGATGCTCCAACCACCAGCGGTCTCCCACGTGACTGAGGTGGGAAACTTGGATATTTAGAAGCTGTGGGTGAGAAAACCTGGCCAACATCCACTAATCCTCCCTCTGGTGTGAAAACACAACAGGACTTTGGACAGCAAGGCAAGGTGGCACGTGTTCCACAACTCCTGCAGCAAAACACGGGTAGGAGCACTTCTACTCTTCTCTCACACATAGCTAAGCAGAGCAAACTGACAAAAGAGTTTACTCTGTAATAGAAAGGACTTATCTGAACTTGGGAAGCATGATTGAAAAAACAACTGCAGTAGGGAAACTAAAAGAATGCCTGCAGGCTGACTTTCAGATGTTCACAATGTAAAAACCTCTATTTGTCCTTTTCCAGTATGGCCTGTATACAAAAAAAAATAAATGGATATATTTTTATTTGGTTCCCATTTCTGTTACTAAGGATACAGCCTTCAACACCTGGTAGGGTGTAATTAATACAAACTTCACATCATTAACAGGGAATTGTCTATCAGAATGAACTTAATTTTAACAGGAAAGGTAACCTGATGAACTAATAAGGGATTTCTTAAAGGAAAAACACAAGATCTCTTAAGACAAAGGTAACTTGTTATTACTTCTCCATTTAAGATCAAAGAAGGAAGGACTACAAGGACACAAAAACAGACCATTTGAAGCTTCACTTTGCTCTCTAACACTTTTTTCTTTTCTTTTTTTTTTTTTGTTAAGCTCAGTACAACCTCTAGGTTCACCCTGTAGAGAAAGAAGATGAAACAAGGGATGTCATACACAGCCCAAAAGAACTCTGAGCAACTTTGCTGAATGTGTTTAAAGCTACTGAACTTCACAATTTTTATTTCAGAAGTAAAATGATAAACAAAAAACAAAGCACTTTTAATCTTCAAAGTAATGTATGATCAATGACAGCTTCACAGCACTTGATTGTCAAGTATCATAATCTGTGTTTTACTCTGGAAGGAAAAGATGCATAGAGAATAAGTGATCTGCCCGGGTCTAATGCTGAAACAAGGATGGAACTCAAACATCACAAGCTTGTACATTAAACCACAAAAATCACACTTCCATCTAGAAGCTTTTCTTTTGTCACCAATTTTTATTTGAGCAAATGATTATTATAATAAATAGAACACTTTTTTTTTCCAGCCCCTGGAGAAACATCAGATACACTGATGGAGGTACATCTCAGAATTACTTGGCTGTATCTTCAGCATAGCACACCAATTACCTTTCTACACCTCTGACATTCATTTAACCACTTCAAGCAGGTTACCTTAAAGAACTATCTGCTAGGGCCAGCCAACATATAAATAGCCTCATATTGGCAACACCTTCCCGGTTAAATTACATTTATAGCCCAAATATCCCACAGGAAATAACCAGCCTCTGGGTTAGAGCTGTGCTTTCTGGAAGGGAAGTTTGACTGGGTAAACTGAATCTGTCAATAGTCTTTCCTCTGCCTCATCTTTGCCCACCTAAATCACAAGGGATCTTTTCAAGAGGAGAAGCAGCACAACATGAAGATGGTACTGAGTCAAAGATCAGTTTAATGGTAACTCTACAACTGCCTGCAGTATGGGAAGTTTGGAAAAAAAAAAAAAAAAAAAAAAAACTCAAGTGTTTGCAAATCAATTTCAAAAGTTTTGTCCAGAAACGTACACCTCCCTGAAACTGCAAGGAAAGATTTCCATTTAATTGCACAGTAAACTTATTGTGATCTAGGGGATTGCTGAGAGATTTCATTTACATGCTAATGCTGCAAGCAGTTTGGGAGAGGGAAAAGAGTTACTTAGCACCAGTAATGAGCAGAAAAAAAAAGAAGGCAGCTACAGTCCCTATGGACTGTTTTGTTTTTAATAACTTTAGACTGTCTAATAACACCTTTAATAAGCTGTTCTCAGCTATAAAGCTGCAGTCAGCCTTTGTCAGAGAAGATAATGCTGCCCCAGACAGGAAAACAATTCTGATATGATGCACAAAAGACCCCCATCTAAACAAAAGTTTCTTAAAAAACAGAAATGAGTAAACCATAAGTGCAGGAGGCAAATCATGCAGCCCACGCTGCGCATTCTTTCACTTCTGAAAGACTAGATTTCAAAATGTTATCTATTTCAGCAAAAGTATTCTAAAACTCCCATTTTGCTGGTTTACTTTACTCCAGGCCCTAACTTACAATTAGACAAACTTATTTACAATGTACTCATTCCCTGTAAATGCCATCTAAATTAAGACTGATCATATTAATTTTCTGTTTATAGTTCACGTTACCCACTTATTCTAAGTGACAGACATTAACATTGAAATTTAAGACTTCATTCATTCCACTTGGTTTAATGGCAGTTCTCACTGAGGCTCAGGGTCTTGCAGAAAAGCCTGTGATACTCACAGTAATTCCACTATATTAACTACAGGATTCCTCAGAACAGCAAGTCACCTTCATCCCTGTAGATCCCATCTACGTCCTTTTCTCTAGCTACTGGTAGGGTAGAATAAGAAGGAGAACAAGTATGAAGCTCAATTAAGAAACATCTTGTTGTTTTTCCTGATAAAATTAGATCAGTACCTGAATGTATGCCAAGGGTAAAGCAAACTTGAAATGCAAACTACAAAACCTAAAAAATCTGAGGCTTCCAGTGAGCTCAACTAATTCAGTACTAACAAGTATGGAATGACAATGTGAAGGTGCCAGTACAGTAAGAAAAAGATACAAAAGATATTTCATACTGATTTCACAAAGAAATACGAAACATAACTTCTCAAAAAGTCGAACAGATCTAAAGTTCCAAGCAGTATTCTCCACAATCAGAGCTAAACATGTGACCAGATTTTAAATCCTTCTGAAATGATTCAGGGTTTTAAGCTCCCTGTGGAGGCACTGACCTTCCCCTCTGCACACCAGCAGCACCTGATAATTAGACAGCTACACTTGCACCAATTATGTAATGAGACCTTTCTCCCCCTTTTTTTTTTTTAAACTTGTTTCTACTTGGTTGCTATTCTGTGCTACCTCAGAAATCCTGGGAAATAACGGTAGCACGCAGTTCTATACCCAGAGCTCAAGTAAGAGGTCAACAGAAAGGGCTTTCTCATTGCCATTTCCTAGCAATGCCCTGTCATTTCAATACACGAGGTTAAATTACTCCAGAAGTCTCCCCACAGGGCTTCCATTGTTTGTCAATCACGGCCGGGACACAATGGCACTCATTCATGTGCATAGCAAACAAGTAGAAGAGGGCCAACCATCAGCATACAGTCTCATTTTGGTTCTTCTGCAAACAATTTGTAGAAAGATGGCATTTCAAATAAACCACGTCAAATTTTCAAATATGCAAATTCCTAGTGTGTAATACTTAGTAGGGAGCCTGAATGAAATTTAAGAGTTTGAGAGCAATTACAATAATCACCCCCAAAACAACTTACTCTTTAGGATTGCTCCTGAAAAAGATTGCCTGTTACAACAATATGCAAAAAGAGTATGTTTTAATAGTTAGAGAAATACACTTTCAGAAAAGTTGAAAATAGCTGATTCTTTTCTAAGACAGTCATAAGAAGGTTTTGTTTTCAGAGTACCACTTAGTGTTTAACCTCAGAACTTATGTTACTGAGGGGTACACAGACACCAATGTTCCAAAGTGCACTTTAAGGCTGCTTACTTCATATCTTCTGCTTAAGAACCCGAGAGGCTTAAGGTTTGGTGATGGGCTGTTAGTTTTTTGCAACATCTTAAAAATAGAAAAAAAAAAAAAAAAAAAAAAAAAAAAATCAAACTATTACAATATGACCAAAGTCCAATTCTGCTGACAACAGGAGAGACTCGAGTCTCACAGGTCTCACACACCTCTTCATTGCTTTGCCTTCTCTACTTCAAAGTTTGCTAGAGCGAAGACTTTGTCTCCTGATCCTTTGAGAGGAAAAAAACATTTTTATTAGCATTAGTAGAAATTGTATTTTAGAGAATTTCCTTATAAACAAATAAAGCAAAACATCCAAGATCAAAAGAAATCAAACCTACATTTTGAAAACTAGAACACCTGAGCTCGTTTAAAGAAAAGAAAAAGGAGACATGCTGGATGTGACAGGTCTGAAGCTAGCTATGCAGAGAGCTTCTAATGAAGTACCCTTCTGAACAAAGGGATTCCCACCTTGCCTGCACTCTCAGAAAGAAGAGTTACTGAGAGTTAGGTCAGAAAACCAGTTCATTTGTACCCTGACCTATTCTGGCACATTCCTGCCAGTTATAGTTCTTTCATCACAGCTCTAACTGTACTAATAGAATGAACTGCCATGCTTATTTAATGTATAATGTAAGTGAACTTTTGGTCTTGTCAACATGATTAGAGTTATGACAATCACAGCAAGAAGAGTGCTTTAAACTATATTTTGACAGTGTGCCAGTAACTGCAGAATTCTCTGCATCAAGTAGAGAAAAAGGCTCTCCTGAAGAGTAATTAAAAGTATTGTTTAACTCTGAGAGTGATATTGTTTGCTTGAGAGAGAGCATTTAAGCCTTCAGCATTAGGGAAACATTCAGCATTCTATGGCCAGTTGTTACTTGGTTTATCTGCTGCATAGCTGTTCCCTCATTGACAATGTATCACAGTTTCATTGTTAATAAAACAGAAAAATGTACATCAAAATTACTGGCATCAATCTTTTGCTTGTATTTTCCTTTCCACAGAGAATCCATGGCATTTGTATCTGTTGCTGTCCAAAGAAGCAATGCAGTCAGGATTTATGAGAACGAAAACTCACCGAGGTCAGAGGAGACTTTCTCAAACTGGCTCAGGGCTGCACCTGCATTTGCTGACAAGAAGGTTTCATCCTCTTGTGTCAGCTAAATGAAAAAAAGGCCATAACTGTGAACTTGCTATCTTACCTGTGCATATTCCCACCATCTATAAATATGAAATACAACAGATTACAGGAGCTATCAACTTGCAGCTTCATCTAATAGTAAAAGCCAAAGTAAAAATGCAAGCTTCTGTCCCTACCACTGAATTTCTTCCTCAACACTGTCTGTCAGCCCCACAAGGGCAGCATACACATAGCACTAAGTCTCAGGAGCTCCAGCGATCATTTTGGATTAAATGGTCACCCTGCACCTCTGTACCACAACTATGCAAAGGTTGTTAATTACTTTTGTTGTGACGTGGTCCATACAGAAATGAGTTAAGATGTTAAAGTGCTTTGTATCACCCACCAGTGAGAGCAAAAACAGCTGCTGCCAGCTTTGACCACATTAACAGTCAGTGACCTAGAAAATGGTCTGTTCCTCACAGCGCTGTGAACCATCAGTGACATTTACACATGTAGATTCTGCTTTTATGTTTATGCTCTGATGTCTTGGTGACAGACGCCCATAAAATATTTATAATAATGAAGCAATAATCTACATCTGGAAGGTGCAGATATTCTATGTTAAAATTTGCTCATTTGAATAGCCTCAGATCAATATTCTGACTAAATTAAAGCAGAATTAAACATGTAAAGCTATTCATAGTGTTTATATCAGTTCCATACTTAAGAATAGAGGCCACAGTAGACCACCAGGTGAGAACTGGGGAAAAAGTATTAGTTTCCTACTTCAGCTATGTTTTGTAAGCAGGCATCTAACTACTACACATTTAGCACTACACTGCAGATAAACATATATCTGTCAATTATTTTTTTTTAAACCTTCAGAACAGAACTGTTACTATAGGCAGTCCTGCATGAAATAGACTACTGACCATTTTAAGAGATAAGGAGGCTGTCAAAGCATAACATAGAGGCTTGTGTGAGGTGGCCCAAGGAACTCATAACAGGAGGGTTACATATCTTCATATATATTAGGTAGCAGTTTTAGTTAGCCTTTCTAATTATTGCCAATTTTTTTTTTTCCTCTGACAGTCTAGCAATAAAAATATTCATAGTGAAAACATTTGCTAATGCACTCCCTTGATCTTTTCCATTACATTTCCTCACTAGGAAAATATAGCAGAGATATCAGCAACCCATTTTCTTCATATACCTTCAACAAGAAGAAACAACTTCTCTTCCTCCCTCTAGTGGTAAAAGAAAAACAAACCACAATCAAGAAACGAAAAACAACCTGGGATTGTTCTGCACACTGATGTACTTACTGGGGGAATACAAGGTTTACCACCTATTTCTCAAAGTTATTTATCTTACACCAAGAAATAGGTATTATAAATAATACAGAGTTAAGTTAGAGCTTAAAGCATGGCAGGAGTCTTAGCTCCTCCCAGGTTGATAGGAGGCAGTTAGCTAATAACAACTTGTATTGCTGCTTCCTGATGTATTGGCACCTTGCACCAGCTTCCGTGCGATCCACTCACGTGGCCTGACAATGACAATGACAGCTTCTTAAACTTGTCTCATATAAATGCATGATACTATTTGACATATGTTTAGTACAAGTGCTTCAGGGCGGTTACTGCCACACTTGATGATCATTAAGAAAGTTATAATTTCTTATTTTAGCCCTTTAAAATCAATCTGCAGTATATAAACCAGCTATTCACCAGCTAGCTATCAAACCAATACTTTACCTTCTCACCAAGCTTCCTGAGGGCAGTCAGGATTTCAACTTTCTGTTGTGTGTACAGGTCTCGTCCCAACTTCCCGACCATTAGGTCTCGGTCCATCTGCACAACAAGGGAAAAAGAAGTCAAAATACTTTAAGCTTCCCAGTAATTCCAATCTCTTCTTGCAAACATTACAAATTGAAGCATCTAGTTCAAATGAACAGTTTTTACAGTAAAACAGAAGCAGTCACCTCTGCCAACCTTGTCCTCAATTGCCTTGGTTGTTTCTTTGCAAACATTCTAATTACTTCTGGAGTTTTAAATGCTTGGCTGATGGCTGCCTGTATTGCCTGCAGGGAAAAGAAGAAACATGACCAGAACTAATAGCAATCATAATCTACAACTGCATGAGAAGATTAATGAAGGCTGGAAAGCATCATTAATATCCTCTGAATCCTTTGATAAGAGAGCTTTTCTTTGTTTGTATAACCATAGAACTGAGATGAAAAAAAACAAAACATTTGTGCAGGGTTTTAAAAAGTCCACTAATTGGTGCAATCATTCTGAGAAAAGGATACGAAACTTACAATTAGAATCTAGGTGTTAATTAAATTCCAACATCTTCCTGATATTAACATAACACACGTGGATGTGCTACTCTATCTGTAGCAGTTTTAATGCCCACACTGATGACTACAGCTCTTCCAAGGGTAAGCAGAATGTAATTGATGGTGCCAATCTCCTGCCATTCAAACTCCTCTGGGGAGTATCAGAGCTGTTATATTAAATCTCACCACATGTTTGGACAAACCACGATGTCTCTGGAAACAAAAACTTAACACATCTGGCTCAGAAGAAACGAATCATGCTTTCATTAAACACTTGAAAAGACAAAATGGATCAGAAGTTTGCAAGTCACAATAAAAAAGATCACAAAGGAACTTAAATTAGAGTCACTTTTACAGCCTTTGCATTTGGACTCTGAAACACAAACCAGTAACATGAGCACAGGGAAATGTTATCTTCACCCTTAGCAAATAGGCACGAACTCTCCACATACCCAAAGTCCTGGATTTTCCTTCACATCCTTTATATTATTAAATACACATATATTTATATATATATATAATGTTTTTCTAATATTCAGGCCTTGCTGTTTCCTATGTTTTTTCCTCTCCAATAATAGGTTTCCCACGTGCCTGTCTAGATATTACAGAAGACCATCTATATCTACTGTTTCACTGAGTCCAGACAGAATTCAGCCTCATTTTAGGTAACACACAGGGTAGACAGATCTGAATGAGAATCAGACTCACCAGTTGCATGCCGCTGAGCTCATCCACCAACGTCATATCTCCAGACATAATCTTCTTCAGTGAGTCATTGATCTCACTCAGCTGTTCTAGAGTTTCTTTCTTGGTTTCTTCATACTCATCTGCATCTAGCTCCTCTCTAAAGAGATTCCAATGAGTCATGTTAATTCATAGAATTAAATCTGAGTTGTAACATGGAGACAAGGACATGAGGATGCACCATGAAGTACGCTTCCTCATACATAAAAATTCACAACCAAAGCATCTGTAATCGTTAGACAAAGCAACAGGGACACAAAAGTAACTGCTATTAAAAAAGCATAAAAGTAAAAATATCCCACTGAAACACAACATTTCAAAGATAACATTAATGATCATTTTTGCCCCAGTGTCCTGGTTTCAGCTGGAACAGAGTTGATTTTCTTCATAGTTTGGTACGATGCTTTTCCACAAGGCAACAGAATGACCTCAATAAAAAGATTTGTTAAAGTCACCTTGACTACCTGACACCTTATCATAATTAGAAAAACAGAATCACTACAAAACACAAACCTAATGCTTATGAAAGGTGCAGTTCTCATCTGCCAACAATTTCAGAAAAAAATTCACCTTTAAGAGGAAAGCATCCACTATTATTACCTGCATTCCTCCAGATCTTGAAGCTGCTGCATTAGCCTGTCCAACTGCTCTTCCAAGTTTTGTTTCAGTTTACTGGTCTCTGTTGTTCCTCTTGAAGCCATTTTCAAGTTTCATATGAAAATTTTAAGTTGTCACATAACAATCCTAGAAAAAATAGTACTTTATGGCTGTGGATCAACAGCTTGAAATGGGTTTTAAAACGATTCCAGTATCAACATACAATACCTCAATGATGGAATATCTAGTAAAAGCACTTTGAGACACCAACAACAGAAATACAGAAATGTTAGGCTGTTGGTTTGTTTGGTTATTTTTTTGTAGAAAAAGTCATACTCCAGATAATAACTCAAATAACCATTGCACATGGAAACATTTGTGAAACCAATCACCAAATACTGATATTCTCATGTCCTTTAGACACAACAACAGGCTCTTACTAAATCTTTCAAGTTGAAGAAGACCCTTAAGATCATCATGTCCAACCACCAATCTGATACTACTCCATCCACCAGAAATGCATGCCCCTAAGCCTCCTGTCCATACATCTCCTGAAAATCTCTGTGGTGTGTGACTCTGCATTGCCCTGGGCAGCCGGCTCCAGCACCTAACCACCCTTATCCTTCCTGGTGTCACTAAAACTCCCCTGGTGCGACTGGAGGCCGTCACTTCACATCCCAGAAGTACTATTCAACCTCTTCATCTTGTCTTCAACTGCCCCTCGGGGAACGATTCAAGAAACAGCAACCCAGACTGAGCTTCCTGAAGCGCGCAAACACCTTAAATAAAAACGTCATCCGTAGAAAACTAGAGCGCTGCAGGGGAAATTCCTGCTTTCTCGGCTGTTCAATAGGCCGCAGCAGACGACCCAAACAGCACGCTCGGCAACGCCTCGCTTCCAGCCCGGCCGAGCAGCACGTCCTTCGCTTAGCAGCTGCTGCTCGCGCAAACCGCACGAGGAAACACGATCCTTCCGCCGTTACGGCACGGCCGAGATAACGGAAGGGCTGGGGGAGGAGACACGAACGGACGGAACAGAAGCGCATCCCGCCTCTCGCCGCCTGAGGCCCGTCTGCAGCTCGCCTCTCCCTCAACGCTCCGCCGGTGCCGGAGATAGGGAAGCGCCGGCCCAGCACGCGGCCTTCAAGCTCGGCTCGGCTCGGCTCGGCTCGGCTCGGCCCGGCCCACCGTGCACCGCCGGTCCCGCAGCCTCACCTGGGGCAGGCCTGCGCTACCGGGACCGCGGGGAAAGGCGCCGCGGCGGAGCGGAGCGGCTTCCGGCGCGCCCGGCCAATCGGAGTGCGGCGCGGCGCGGCCCGAGGGCGCGGGGCTGACGGGGTGAGGCCGGGCCGGGAGGAGCTGCGCCGGTGCCGCGCTTTGGCAGCCTTCGCTGTCGTGGGAGGAGACTGCGGGGACGGAGACGCAGCCGGCGTGCCTAGTAAAAAGTTAACGCAAACGGAGACCGATATTCTGTAAGTATGTAAACGTGCTTAATAAACGAACGTTTGCCTCTAAAATACAAAAATAGGCCAAGGTGCGATCACCGCTGCCTGCTCATCCTTGGATGGTAACGGGTTTCAGAGCTGGGCCGAGATCTGCCGTGGGCATGGCCTGGATTGCAGTGCGGTGCAGCTAAGTACCGTGAGGGCTGTGAGCAGCACAGCTATTAGCGGTGGCATCCCGTATGAGCACGGTGGGCCTATAAACACGTACGGACAGGATCGTGTGCATCACAGAACATCTCTTCCTCCTTATGAAGAAGGAAACAGTCTAGGCTGTCCTATGCTTACTTGAAAATGGACTGACAGCAGCTGTGCTTCGTTTCTTCTTGAGTCTCTACAGAGAGGCACCAACATTGAGTACTTGGCATGAGGGAATATCGCTAGCAGTCTCACACCCAGCTGTTCATTTTGCCATAGCGCATGCACACAGTGCTCTTCCCAAAGTCAGAGCTGCACCAAGGTCACTTCGTGCAGAGCAGATCCCAGCTGTGAAGGTGCTGTGCAGGTTCTGAGGATGACAAAGCAGCAGTGGGAGTCACAACAATACCTCTGTCCTCGGCTCTGTTCTCCACAACAACCACATGGCTGTTTTCTGTACAGTTTTCAAAAGAGCGTGCCAGTGCAGATGAGGAAATAGCATGTGCAAGTGGTTACACTGCTATCATCAGTGCAGACACACAAGGTGACTGTGTGTAAATTAATAGCTACTGCTTCTAAGGAGACATTAGAACACCAGAAAAGTCACGATACATTTCCATCCTGAAATCTTCCATTATTTTTGCCCTTACTCTCTTCTTTTTTTTTTTTTTTTTTTAAACAGTTTTTCCAGTTTGCAAGAGTCACTTTCTTTACAAAGGGAGACCTTTCTGCATTACAAAGACAAGTTCAGCTCCTTCCTTGCCTGTTCCCATGGTAATTCTTGTAGTTGATGCTAGACTCTATTCCTACTTACATTGAGCCCTACAAACGCTGAGCTACTCAGGAGCAATAAGGAATATTTTAAAAGTTTGTGAAACTCCTGAAAGCATAGAGAAGTCCTAAAACTGGCAAAATGTACCTCATAACATGCCTTGCAAGAATTCCTTCTATTCAAGGGCTTTTTGAAGTCAGGAGACAGAAGCTGTTTGAAGATTTAGCTGTGATGAGATCTCAACACTGTGGGGGCAGTGAGCATTTCAGCCTCTTTGTAAAGCAGGCTGAATGTGAGGCTGACCTTGGGATTTTTCCAGGCATTGATATTACTATAGAAATAAGAGCAAGCTATTCAACGCTCAACACAGACGCCTCAAACATCTCACAAACAGCAACAGTAGGAGGACAGCACATAATATATTCCAGTTTTCATTTGCTTGCCCTGCAGTTGGGGCATGTAATGATGTAATTAATGATTTAATTATTTGTTCGTTGTGTTGCTATTTTATGTGAGCTGTCCATTGTCACTGAGCTTCCTGAAAACGCCTCCTCCTCTTGCATGTAGGAGGGACACACAACTGCTAAGATAACATACAAGGCAAATCCAGCATCACACATCTATAACTTTTGTTTTCCTCCTAGCATGCTCATTTCTGTCAATATCCCTTACTTCTGAACTGCCACAGAAAAATTATTTCTGCAATGTGAAGTCACTGTTGTCACATCATTCTACTCAGGGATTGGCAGAAAGAAAGGTGAACCTAACCTGTTAAAAGATGGATAACGTGGTATCACATGAGCCATCACAGGCCAGATACTAACAGAAGGAAAACAGTCTTCAGTTTGATCTTTAAATCATCTTCCCGTGAGTAGAAATAACTACTTTGTAATCTCCTCGCAGTAACAGGCTGGTAACTAGAACCAACCTTCTGCACTTGGCTCTGTGGCCACGAGGAATGGCAATGGAAGATCCCGACAGGAAGACAGAAGTAGTGCTGCTGGCCTGTGGGTCCTTCAATCCCATTACCAACATGCATCTGAGGCTATTTGAGCTGGCTAAAGACTATCTCCATGAGACAGGTAGGATGGTAATTTATGTCATTTAAAACAGCTCTCTTTTGAGATACTTACACAGCTATTTTTGGAAAACTAATTAAGTATTGAAGCTACTGAGTGTACGTCATTCCTACTAAATGCTGTAGGCTAAATACATGAATGAACATTCTCATGTGTTTGCTGCCTTTTACTAGTTGGAATGAGCTAGGGCACAGGTTCTTTGATTTTTCTTTCTGAAATCAGAAAGGCACAAGTAGATGTCATTAAATATATATTTCCAACATTTCTTACTAAATATTTAATTGTGCCACCTCATACAGTGGCAGAAATATACAGTACTTTTCCACTGGGCTGCTTATAGGATCTGTTACTGGTGTTCTGAGGGACTACAGTGAATAATGGGTGTGTAATGCTTTACATACAATACTCTGGAAATAACATCTGCTCAAGCACTTTCTGTGTTCTTGTGTGATAGGATGATGTGTTTTTTTTTCCCCAACAGGAAAATACAAAGTAATCAAAGGAATAATTTCACCAGTAGGTGATGCATATAAGAAGAAGGGTCTGATCAGTGCTGATCACCGAGTAACTATGGCAAAATTAGCCACCAGTAACTCAGATTGGGTGGAAGTTGATGACTGGGAAAGCAGCCAGAGTGAGTGGTTGGAAACAGTGAAAGTTTTAAGGTACTTTTCTGCAAATCCTAACAATCTTAAGAACCAACAGAAGGACAAGGAATGCTGTTAGCTCTAGATGTTAGAATGATAGCAGGCTAACCCCAAACCACACTGAATAGACTCACTGAAGTAGAAAGTACTACTTATATAAGTATTGTAAACAAAGGATTGCACCATTAGTCCAATAGATACACAAAAGGAGCCCATGAACAATTTGTATGTTTATATGTATTTTCTTAGGATCTATTCAGTTTTTGTGCTGAAAATATATTCCTGAGGAAAGAAAGGAGACTAGAATAGGGTGTACATAAACTATGCAAGTTTCTCTCACTTGAGTTTGTGTTACACTGCCCATTTGTGTATGTAAAAGCTGTCACTAGGATCATTTACAGTAGTATTTTCTTACATTTTACTCTTTTAGTCATTGTTCACTGAGGTTCTTCTTAAAATGAACTTCAGTTTAAATAAAGCCTGCACTCATTGCTCTGACATCTTTACACTTGCACCATCTTACAAGCCAGCTCTCACAGCTCCCTCTTCCAGCAGCTCCCTTCTTGGATGGGTTTTCTGTGCAGGTGCTACAAGAGGAAGTGGTGAAAGGTCATTTAGTAGGCTCTGTTTAGAATACTCTTCCCTGTATTCTTCTGTATCTGAAATACCTCCATTTTGCAGGCACCATCATGAAAAGCTTTCATCCCCTGATGCTACCATTAGTCTGCAGAATGCTTTACCTTTAACAAAGCCGGGACGGAAGAGGAAACAAGAACCAAATAGGCACGACCCCATTAAGAAGAAAAATCAGAGTTCAGATGGAAAAAGTTAAGTCTGTTTGCAAATTAAATGCTTAACAGTAGTTGCTATTTCAAGGGAGCCGTGCAGATGAGTAACTTCTTTCCATGCTAGTTCTAGTTGTTGATTTCACTGAAGGTTATTCACCAAGATCCCATAGCATGCAGCAGTAGGCTTTGTAACAAGACTGTAAGAGTAAAATATATCAAACAAAAAAATATTCAAGTTAATAGAAATTCAGCTGGAAAAAGCCAGAGCTATCCATTTCTTCTATACAACTTTGCTATACTCCAACTACAGCTAGAATTTTGGAACATAAACTATAAATGTTTCAAGAAAGAAAGGAAACCTCAAAATTCAGGATGCATCTGGGTACAGGGTCATTTTATGGGCTTCTGTAACCTTTTTCTTTTCTGCTCAGAAAAATTATATATTAAAAGGTACTAACTGTAAGATGTATGCTCTGAATCTTTTTTATTTCATTCCATTGTCTCATCTTAACCAAGACAACAGAGGTAACCCAGATATTAAATGTCCCCATCACATTAGCTAACATCTGGCTACCTAAAGCACACCCTGTTTCTTACTTATTTCTCTGCCTTAAGATGTCCCACAGGTTAAACTGCTTTGTGGAAGTGACGTGCTGGAATCCTTTGGGATCCCCAATCTGTGGAAGTTGGAAGACATCACTGAAATTATACAAAATTATGGTCTTGTATGCATCAGTAGGGCTGGAAACAGCATTCAGAAATTCATCTATGAATCTGATATTTTGTGGAAATACAAGAACAACATTCATCTCGTGGAAGAATGGATCACAAATGACATTTCCTCCACCAAAATCAGGAGAGCGCTGCGGAGAGGACAGAGCATTCGTTACCTGGTGCCTGATGTGGTGCGGGCATACATAGAGAAAAACGATCTGTACAGCCTAGAGAGCGAAGACAGGAATGCTGGGGTTACCTTGGCTCCTTTACAGAAAAATGCAAGTGATTCTAAGAACTAGCAGGCACTTCACAGATAATTTGCTTTCTGGTGTGAAAAGATAAAAAAAGATAATAGTCCAGTACATGAAGATGGTTTTTTTTTTTTTTGTCAGTAGCAAGCAAATTCTACAGCTTCAGTGATGTGCAGCTGCTGACAAGGTTTGGTTTGTTTAACATGGGGGCCTATATATTCTTCATTTTATAAAATCCTGTAATAAGATTTCCACATCTAGACAGACTGTCACAGTTCAGTGAACTAAATACAAGAATTTACCATAGTGTACGAGAATTACAAATATGAACAAAGCAAGTGAAAGTGTTCTGATTTAGTTTAGACTACTGTGACTGCTATTTATGAAATAGGAACACAAATAACTCAGCGTTATAAGTAGCAAAGTCATCTTACTTGAAACTCACCACTTCTGAGGGTAAATCTGCAATAACTAATTTTTTAAAAACTGCTAACACATGATGCAACTTGAATTATTTGGCTGCATCCTGTAGAAGGAAGAAGCTACTGCTGGGTGCTAGCTATACCATGCTATCAGTTGCTTGCCTTTCAAATATGAAGCCTGTTTGTTTGCTGTCATGCAATCTGCAGCCCAAATACCTCATGCTTTAGTTTTTCATTCACAGTTCCAGAGCTCTAGATTAAGTTCAGCAGTATTTCTCAAATGAGGATAGACCTACTTCAAAAACTGGTTTATAGCCATTGATTTAATGGCTATAAGTTAATAACAGCATCACTGCAGATTCTCATACCATTCTCCTTTTATTTCCAGTAACAACTGAGCCTTAACTTTTAAGCCAAACAGAGACAATTGTTTGCTGCTACTGGAATTGAGAAGAAATAGTGGGATGCTAGGAACATATATAAGCAAAATGGTTTTCTTTGCTGGAAACCTGATTTAGAATCTAACAAAATATTGTCTCTATTATATCATTATAAACTAGAGAGGCACTATGAATGCCATGGCAATTGAATTGTACCTCCCTTTCTTTGCTGCCATCCCATTTTTTTTTTTTTTTAAGATTACGTGCTTTACTAGAAGTGTCAAGGTTTCCAAGATGCTAACAGGTCAACAGCTTTCGCACAGTACCTCTGCACAGCAAATCTATTCACATTTTTCAGATTCACAAAGCCAATAGAATGAGAGATTCTGAGGTCCTGTGCGCAGGGCTCCTGTAGGAGTCAACACTTCAGTGGGAAGAGCTGTAGTTTGCAGTGGGGCTAGGATCAGGGATGCACACCTGGAGCCTCACAAAATATTTTGCAATTACCACAGAGCAGAACCCCTGTTCTAGATTCAGCCTGCATAAGTGGCCATTACAGAGAACATACGAGATCAAAACCGAATCAGAACTAAGCAGGTCATCTGTAACTGTATGGTGACATGAAGTAGCTCCAAGGATTGCCCCCGCCCCCCCCCCCCGGGTGATTCCTGCATTAAATGTGCTCATTCCACTGGAGCTTAGGCAAGCTTACGCTGTCTTGATAAGGAGGCTGGGTTCATGCATAATCAGTGGTACTAATGGTACTGAAGGACACATTAAGCACCTCTGTCATGCTTCAGCAATCAAAATGCCACTGAAGATTGAATTTGAACTATATTAGTGATGGTGCATGGGAAAGAACAAGATCTGTATTTCTTTTCTGTCTGCTGTCTCTGTGGCAGATAAGAGCAAAGAACAAGATCTAAATTAATTACTCAACTCGATTAGTGTGTTTCTGAATAAACAGAGCAGATCTATTGAGTGGGAAAGCAACCTATTTCTGTGGTCACTTTTCAGCATGAAAATGTGCTTTAGGTTTACTCTTCTAAGTAACGACACTGGTGTGTATGGGTTTGCTTTGTGCAACTCTAGAGAAACTGCATATTTGAAAGTAATAATAATAATTTAATGCTTCATGAAGCACTGATTATCAGACACTATTTCACCGCATTTTCATGTAGTTACACATGATGGGTTTTTCAACAGAGTAAATTGCATGTAATGTACTAGTTTTAGTCATTAACCAACTCTGATGTCTGTTGACTGCACGACTTTTAAGAGGGAAGCACATTATCAGTAGAGTTTTTTCCATACAAACCAGAATATTGTTCAAAACTGCAATGAATATAGATCTTCTGTTTTACCAGTGAGATCCAGAAGCCTCCATTACAACACTGGGAGTAAGCACACACACAATTTAGTGTTCTAATCTGTTCTGAATAGCAGCATCATAATTAGTGAAGCATCATTTTGCAAAATGATAAAGAAGTAAAACTTCCATGAGTGGGCTTTATCTACAGAGAATTTATATTCTTCAAAATGTAAAGTTTGTGAATAATGCAGTTCATTGAACTTCTATAAAGAAGCTACAACGTATTCATAGATGCTCTGTAAAATAAATTGCCTTCTTTTCTTGTTTTAGTTTTTTTTTACATTATTGCATTTGATTCTGCACTAGTAAGAGAACAGAGGGCTCTTATATCACACGTGTAATTCAGATTGAATTATTTTACAAACGCTACAACAGCAATAGGAGCACTTTATCTGCTTCTGAGTTGTGTTCGATGCTCAGTGCTGCACAGCAATTAAGATAAAAATGAAAAAATAAGAATCTTGACAAGAAAAACAGTAGAATTTGTAAGGGAAGGATAACTGAACCATCACAGGACAGCAGGTAGCTCTTAACAAAATTTCCACAGCCGGTTCCTTGGATTAGACTTGAAATGTAATGTTTCTTTCTGTAAATCCTGGCAATCTGCAGAATCTTCGTATTGAACTGCAACTTTAATCCAGATTTCTACATAGGCTTTATCCTAGTACTGATTTCTCTTTTCTTGGAAGAGACAGGAGCACACAACAGAGCTCTTCAAGTATCACAACTTCGTAGTAACAAGTTGTGGGTGAAATGTTACTGAGTCCAGGAAGAGCATTCATTTGTATTCCTCTGTGCCAGTCCTAGTTAAGTATATGTTGGAGAACAATATCCATCCGCAAACAGGAAAGAAGCTTTGACGTCTTCATTTCCTACCCACATGATTCTGTGAGTCATACAGGTCAAACTTTGCTCCAAAAATGTAGCTAAAGTTCAGTGAAACAATCTTCTCTGCAAAGTATTATCCTTTTACTCAGACTACCCTGAATAGATCAAAGTAGCAGCTGTGAGTTCTCTCATTCAAACTCAAAGCAGCAAGTTCTCTTCTCATGGAAGACAATCATTCAGTTTAGAAGGGACCTTAAAGGCAATCTACTTCCAACCCCCTTGCCATGGGCAAGGACACCTCCAACTACTTCAGGCTGCTCAGAGTCACATCCAACCCAGCCTTGAGTATTTCTGGGGACAGGGCCTCCACAGCTTCTCTGGGCAGCACCTTGCAGTGCTTCAACACCCCACAGTGAAGAAAATTCACTACATCTTTCTCATATTTAACCAAAATGTACCTTCCAGCCTAAAACCATTACCCTTTGTCCTATAACTACATGCCCTTGTAAAAAGTCTCTCACAAGCTCTCTTGTAGGCTCCTCTTTCAGTTCTGGAAGAATGCTTTATCACCTCCTCAGATCCTTTCCTTCAGGTTAAAGAAATGCAACTCTCCTCTAGAAAGCTCACAGACACAGCTGTAGAACTGTGAACAGACCTCAGGCCTCTAGATCTGTCATTGCAGCCTCAGTTGTTACATAAGCTTACTGTCTGGTAAAGTACCAGAGAAAACAGAATTTTGCTTTCATTCTGCACGTTGCTCATGAGTCTGGGTCTTGGTCCAGCCAGAACATAAGTAACATAAGTAAAGAAGTCAGAACATCAACAGATAACTGTGGCACAGCAGAGTTGTGTTGAGGATCACATCAGAGAATAATGTGCAAATAAGATTTGCCTTTCACTTTCCTGTTATAGCTGCTAGACAACAACGCTGCCCACTATTCACTGCAGACACAAACCAATGAGGTATACTGCTCACTTCTATTACACCGAAGTACAGCTTTAAGACTTACTGATACAGCCCCATGGGTAGATCTCCTTTTCAAAAAAGTATTTAGATTTCAAATCATAAACCCTCAGACTGAATGTGGACACAGGAAGTCTTAGGAATGACAAACTGTGTCCATGATACCTTTTAAAAGATACAAGATAGACAGAAGCTGTTTAAATCAGTTTCTGGTTTATGCTGTGACTCTTGAGTTAATAACATTTGCTCCATACAAAGATTTCGGAAACTGTGAACTTTTCCCTCCAACCCAGGCAATGCTCATCTACAGATATTGCCTTTCCTATTGGCTCAGCAGCAGTACCCCTCCCCTCCCCCATCAATGCTCTCAGACACAATCCCACCCACGGTCTCTCATATAAGGCCTGGTTGGAAATCTGTTTCTTTACTTCTGCTTTTGGACAGGGGTTGACTGTAACTCCTTCTCACAATCTAGCAATGCCTGTGGATTTCAGTGGAACTTGGAACCTTGTCAGTAATGACAACTTTGAAGGCTACATGACAGCTTTAGGTAGGTGAAAAGACCTAATCCTATCTTCTCTCTTCCCTTGTGAGGGGCCTCCTGCATTTTAATTGATTTGATTAATTGTTTGAATTCTTCTAAAACCTAGATATTGATGATTCCCACTCCTCCCCAAAACATAGCAGAGGATATTTACTAGCTGGTTATTGGCACAGCATTAGCTATCAGTTCAGCCTGTCACCCAGCTGTCCTTGCAGCCTTCAGGAATGTAACAAGTACCAGACTGAGACAAGTAGAACTTTTGTACACCTTTCAGAGACAGGGAAGAGCTCTCTGTCTACTGAACTTCTTTTGCTTTTCAGGACAGACTTACAGAAACTGCCTCAAAAAACTATACCACATGATTCCTTTCCTCTCTAAGGATAATGAAAGACCATTAACTATTTTTCCTTGTAGCTAATAAGTAGGGAGTTCTTGGAGTCTGGGTGTATGTAAAAAGACCAAATGTTCAAGAACATGCCTTAAATGTGGAACATAGCACTACTGGGGGAGTAGAAAATAAAAACAAGAACAACAAAACCAAATTTGCATAGCAGTAAGTCAAACCATCTCTAAGAAATGCTTCTGGAAGCAGTACAGGTAAATCCCAGCTGTCGGAACACTCAGTGAGCAGTACAACTCTCACTGGCTTTTTTCTTCTGTCAAAGGCATTGACTTTGCAACACGCAAGATAGCAAAAATGCTGAAGCCTCAGAAAGTGATCAAACAGGATGGCGATTCGTTTTCCATCCATACTACAAGCACATTCAGAGACTACATGCTCCAATTCAAAACTGGTGAAGAGTTTGAGGAAGACAATAAAGGCCTGGATAACAGAAAATGCAAGGTAAGACTGAATAATTCAAAAATCAATGTGTTCTTACAGAAGGAAGATGCTGTAGTTAGCCTTGCTATCTAGATTGAAATTGTTTTAATAATACTATTTTTAATATAGATAGTATGGTATAGATGCAAGAGCCTCAGCTAGTGATCAAAAGTTCCACATTCCCTCAGCAACAGTATTTAATTTAGGTACGTTTTATCAAGGAAGAAAGGATACTGTCTACTAGACATTTCAGAACTGAGGTAACATAAACACTTGGTTTCTTTTTAACAGAGCCTGGTTACCTGGGACCATGACAAACTTGTCTGTGTCCAGGCTGGGGAGAAGAAGAACAGGGGCTGGACTCACTGGCTCGAAGGAGATGACCTCCATTTGGTATTTGATTTACTTCTGAACTGTCTCTAGGTGACAAAAAATGCAACCTGTATTGTAGTCATAATGTGCAAGTTGTCTTCTACCTCAATAATACACAGAATAGTACATAAGGAACACATTTTGCTTTCAGCTAGTTTAGCTGAATCACAGAATTGTAGGGGTTAAAAGGGACCTCTAGAGATCATCAAGTTCAACCCACAATATAGTTTTACCATTTCATTCTTATTCATCTTGCACAGTCAAATGCAGAACGTTAAGCATAACTTAGCACAGCAGCTCAGTGATGGTCAGTGGGCATAGCAAAATATGTCTTCTCCTTTGGAGTTCCTTTGGTTACTATATATGGGTATTTTTTGTTTGTTTTGTAGGAGCTTCGTTGTGAGAATCAAATATGTAAGCAAGTATTCAAGAGAGCTTAAATATCAGCATTGGTTCCAACATGGAAAGACAGCAAGAGGTCATGCATTCTGGTGTCCAGTGATAACTGAAAATACAACACCTGATTTCTTTCTAAATAAACAACCTGTTTCTGTCTCAGGAAATACTACTGGTTGTTAGCAGTGTCAAAGATCTGATTTTTGCTAATAAACACTACAAAACATCTTAAGTACCTGTCTTCTGAATGTGTTTTGGAGAGGGGAAAAATCCCCAGTTGTGAGCGATACGGTGCTTTGTGGTTAACTAGTCACCTGGATCAAAACAAGAACCATTCCCCCTTCTAAAAGGGCATGGCAAGATCAAACAAAACAGGAAGTACAGTTTAAACTTGTGTAACTCTAGGAACGGTAAAAAGTTAAGATTCCAACCAAGGATGGAACTTTACTATTTAAAATGCTTCTCTCCTTTAAGATACACACTGGTACTTTGGGGGCAGTTAACTGCTCCCACTAACTCTCAAAGGAGTAATGTGAAGTCTTGCTTTGTTTTCATAACAATGAAGTTCAGTTTACCAAAGGAAGTCAGTCAGTGACCACATCCCCCGATAACAAAGATAGGTCTGAGCAATCACGTAAGTTTCAGTCCATGAAATAATTTGATGCTATCAGCACATATAGAAAGTAAAAAATATTGCTGCTCCTGGTGAGGCTTATTCGCATGTATTTGTTCCATTTGCTAGCATACTTTACTATGCAACAATTCACCAGGTCAGAAACAAGAAAGAAGAATAAGCTCATGTAAATAAGTGGCCAGATCAACTTGTTACACATGTGAAATTAGCTGCTACATCTCCTGGGTAACACTAACAGCACACAGGTCCTATTGCTGAAGTTTAATCTAAATTACTGAGCTTCAGATAGATTTAATTAGGATTCTGTTTTTCACTCAACTTATCCTCAAAGCTTTTAGAGATAAGTAGTACAACTCATTATTCAGGTATCTCTTCCTCACTCTCAGCTCTGTTGAAGCTGGGAGAATTTTTAATTAGATAAATATCCCAGATAACTACCAGAGGACTCGAAATGTGGCTTCCAAAACAAGAAGGAAAGTCCCGGTACACCTTAGGAGTCAGGACAGGGACATTTGGAGGACTGGGAGTAAAACATGGAATATATTTCCTGAATTCCAACGGAGTATTCACTTTGGAACTGAGAGCTGCTTTTATTTGCTCAGAAACGAGATTTATAATACCATAGAACTTAATACAAATGACACTTTCATACAGCAAACGTGCTCTGTCACCTCTACCACTAACATACTGCAGCAGTCACAGACTTTGCTACTCCATTAGATGACACCACTGCAACAGAATGCATTTTCATTTAAACTGTAGTGATACCCTACAGCAGCACTTCCAGTGTTAAATATTGCAAATACGTTCAAGTCGCACAGTTTAAAATCACGTATTCCAATCATCTGTGCATGAGAAATACCACAGAGGTGGTGACAGCATTAAGAAGTCTGTTAGTACGAAGAGAGACAATTAGAAATGAGAGAAACGTAATCTTAGAAGCTCATGTGACTATAAATATCAAACTTTGGTAGTAAGGCTACTATAGAGAAGGTTTTGCTATTAAAAACGTAGAAGAGTTGCTATCAACTACATTCCTTTTTTACATTGCTACCTTCCTACTTCAAATGGATGATTTGAAAGCAGACAATGCTACGCCCAGCTCACTGGAGGATGATTTGTAGTTGCTGAGGAAGAGACAAGCAGCCAGGGACATAACTGCTCACAATAAATTAACTAAATTCACATGCTTTAAAAAAATACAAATCAACCATCTTGAAATGCCAAGTGAAAGAAATGAGAGAACAATTCTATGTCTTGTAACTGAGGAAGAAAAGAGACAGTAAGGTAACTTTCACCAAGAAACTAAACCAGGATCCCCACAGCTCCAGAACTAAAGGACAGGAACAGAACTCACCAGGGAAGCACCGGGTTTTATTCCAAAGTGTTTCAGCTCCATTACCTCACCACAGCTTTGATGGCGAAACCCTTCCAGCAACCATCTGTTGCATTTTGCAGGCAGTGCCAGTGCTGAGAACGTGACTTTAAGATGCACAGAGCACACATCTGCACAGAGCAGATGGGTGAAGGGCTCTGCACTCCTTCTGGACCTTACAGCTACAACAGACAATACAAATTCAAAAGAACAGTTCAGATTCACGCTCCATTGAACGTTTCTTTTAAGTACATGTGGAAGAAAAGTTGCACATGGTATATGGAGGTGTAAGGAGCACAAGCACAAACACCATTAAGGTTGCTGAGCTTTACACCTAAACATTAACTTCCAAGACACACAATTGGGGGTAGTTCCCTAACGATCCCCCACCTGTATTCCACGGTAGGAGCTATCTTTAGGCAAAGAAAAAGGAAGAGAAAGAAAAGAATATTTTACACAGAAGTATCACTTCAGGGCATAACGAAAGGACGCGATACAGAAAAGCTTATGTTGTTCCACGGGAAGAAAACAAAATACCTCAGGTTCAAAGGAGCCGGGCAAAAGTACGGCAGCAGGCTCCATCCTTTCTTGGTAACGATGAGGTAAAGCTCACGGTGTCTTTGAAGAGAAGCGGGCGCCTCGACAGCTGGCACACCAGTATTCCCACCTCCAGGCAGCCAGCGAACGATCCTCACACGGCTTCCCGCCCTTCCCGCCCTTCCGGCCACCCCCGTTGCCATGGCGCCCCCAGGCCCCGCCCCTCCGCCTCGCCACGACGAGCCGCTGCGAGCCCCGCCCCTCCAGCTCGCCTCCCGCCGCCTCCCGCCCTTCCCCATTGGCCGCCGCCGCGCGCGGCCCGGCATGCCCGGTTCCCTCGGAGGCCTCATGTGACCCACCCCCAAGATGGCCGCCGCTGCCGCCCTCTTGTTTTGATGAATAATCTCTGCGCGGGGCAACGGCCGCGGCGCGGGCGGGAGCTGAGGCCGAGGGGCGCGGGCGGGCGCACGGCGC